>NW_027280516.1:0-282500 GCF_046629955.1 Centroberyx affinis | reverse complement strand
ATTTACTTGCATAGTGAAAATGTAAGCTATCATATTGGCTGATATTGACTGCATTCACCTGTCCAAGAAACCTTTTTCATGGAACCAAAATTGTATTAGTACATTTTCAAAATAATTTGTACCTCTGTCAAAACCTGTCTTTTGGAAGCAATTTCTAATGTCACATTTCCCATGCCGCCTCAAGGGCAGAAAACAGAAAACAAGGGCTGCAATGAGCAGAGATGAGAATTTCAATACAAGTTAGACAGTTGATCCAATCATATTTGGGTATTGTCTATTCAAGAAATCACAAGCTTCATAAAAAAATGGTGCATCACCGTCACAGAGAAATGAATGAATTATGGTAAATATTATCCTATCATTGCATAATCATTGTATCCATTAATAATATAATGAAACAATTTGAAAATAAGTACAAAGAACAGCCATGTATTGGGCATTTGTGAGAGCAGGGGCGGCATATCTAAGTGCAATATCACACCATATCAGAAGGTTTTTATTAATTTATTTATTTTTGCTTCCTTATTTCACACTGCTTCTGCTGTGTTCTCCTTTGAAAGCTGACCTATTATAAAAATGCTTGGTAGGTGAAATTAGAGCTATACCTGAAGCGGCTTCAGTGCAAACTTCAGTGCAAGTCTTTCTGTCTGTCTTTCTGTCTGTTCTCACCAAAGGGCTTTGGAGTGGTCTCGCCATCTCAATAGACAGTATGTACAATGCAAACTGCTACACATAGATGACACTGAAGTGAGTGCGACGGTTTGGACTTCAACTGCTAAAAGGAACAAAAGGGGACATGAGCAAGAGCAGCAAAGCAGGCTGTTCCTCCAGAGAGTATGTATCTATGCAGGAGACAAAAACAGTGTGTAATTCACAGTCTGCGAAAGACAAAGAATGTTAAGAGCACCGCTGGCAAACTGTTGGTGTAATTGATAGATTACTGTGACACTGACTGACATTTGCTGTACTAGTGAAGTCATACAGTAAGGAATTAATGCTTGAATGTCTGAAGGGCAACACAAGCCCAATCAATCCTATGGAGCTTGTTAGCAGCATCAGACATTTCCCTCCCTGCCCAAATATCTCGCCTCTTACAGATTCTGCTGCCTATACTAATGGACTAATAGACAGTGACAAAAATTATTAACTTTATCGTTCAATAAATAAGACAATGTCCACAGTCCACAGGCCTTTTCTAACCTGTTTGTTGCCATCATAAAAACCATGAGCTTTGTGTGAGTGTGGTGTGTGCAGCAAAACCCAATAAAGTGTGAAGAAGAAAAACTTGCTATTCTTTTAAAATCTCAATCCAGGCCAATTAATGCCTCTACGGTTCCTGTGTACCCATGCAGCCCAGGTCTCTTGCCTGTGTGCAACCTGCTGATCTTGTGTCTCATAGGAACAGAGAAGCAGGCCAAAGCATCCTGTCAGCTCCCAGCAGGCCTGCTAAGCCGATTACAGATACTCATCCCTGATCACAGCTCCTCAGGCTTAAAAACCCTGCCATTCTGTTGGCGGCTTCAACTGGCTGGATCAATTAACAAATGAGCAGCCATCACAGTGCCACAAAACACACACACACACACACACACACATTTTTAAGTGGGTTGGCAGTAGGGCAAGGTGTTTGCAAGAGGCCAGAAAGGTAGAGAATGAATCAGTCTATGAGAGCTTTCATCTTGTCATCTGTAGCTCCATTACTGCACAACATAAGATGCCAGAGTGCGAAAAAAAATAGGATTCTGCCATGCTGCCAACACTTTGGAAATGCAAATAGTTACCATGGCAACTTCAATATCATATCGCACAACAACAACAACAGAAAATTGGACTGCAACCTTCAGGGGCTAGTAACAGCAGAGAATTCAATCAAGAATCAATAAGAGGCATATCGTGGAAAATTTGACTGAGTTGTGCTACATTGTTGTTTCAGACAGAAAACACTGGCAGGCAAGCAGCAACCTGTGAGGTTTAGTTTAAGAGCTGCCAGTCTGACAAGGATATCCGCATACCAGCTAACAGCAGTACAGATACATGACAGACAGGTCGGTAGGTGCAGTGAAAGGCAGGTACACACACACGCACACACACACACACACACGCACAAGCACACTTGTGTTAGTTTACTTGTGATGGCACTCTATTGATTCCTAATTCCTAACCCTAACCTACAAGCATACTAGACAACGCCATGCCTAATTTTAACCCTCAGTCACAATGGCTGCTTTTCCTGGTTCTCTAGTATCCTTCACATCTGGACCCCACTCAACACAGAAAACACCCACACTACGGAGTATTACCCACCCCCGAGTAAAACTACCCTCAAAAGTCGTGTCATTATTGCATCAATATTTCCCATCTCGCTGCAACCCCCGCCCTGTGTCCCTGGCTGAGGGAAAACAATAGCGTTCTTTGTTGGGAGGCTGAGCTCAGGTTGATCTGCACCTGCAGCTCCGTAACAAGCAGACACACGCCTGCTAGCTGAAAGCACTGAGTCAGAGAAGGAAACACGAACGCAGGACTTCAGTCCATGTGAACAGACTGTCCCCTGAAGTATGACATCAGCTAGTGTAGCTGTATTGACTGCTTGTGTAACAACAGCGATGAAACACCCACACAGGTAGAGAAAGAGACAAACAGAATAGCAGAATGTGGGCTAGAGCACAGAAAAAAAAAAAAAAATGTGAAGTTTTTGCAGAGTTGGAGAGAGAGAACAAGAGAGACAGAGAGATCGAGCGATGGAGCGAGGGAGAGAATGGAGGTGGATGGAGAGACACTGAATCACTGGTGAAGGTCAAGCCGGATTCACTATGGGTTGTCATGGAAGCAGGATAATGCTAGGGTCGTTGCTATGGGAGAAGTTGCAAGAGGAGGGGCAGCTGCTGAAAAGCACTGTAGAGCTACAAAACGCTGTTTAAAGATCTCCTCCCTCACTATCCGCTATCATTACATCAGCATCTATCTCCCAGGGGGGGGCAGTGGAGTGGGTCCCACCGGGGGAGTGTGTAAATGTGCGTGTGTGTGTGTGTGTGTGTGTGTAAGAGAATAGTGATGTTAATGCTTGCCTACCTGACATCCTTTTCCTCAAGTCATAGGGGAAACAAACATGAGCAAAGATAATGGGGCAGCGGATAATGTGTGAGACACAGATAATAGCCGAGAGCCTGGGTGGCCATGTTTCTGTGTGTGTGTGTGTGTGTGTGTGTGTGTGTGTGTGTGTGTGTGTGTGTGTGTGCGTGTCCATGTGTGCATGGTAAGTGCACTTGCTACACAGCTACAATAACTAAACAGAGTTAATCTTAAATAGAAGGCAGCTTAAGCTCTTGAAGACCTTCACAGTTGGTCCGTCTCTTGCTCTCTCTCTCCATATCTCTCTCTTACACACACACACACACACACACACACACTCACTGTTTTTATGTAGTTTTCTATGTCAACTAAATTTGAGCTCTTCGTCCACTTAGGTCATTCATGTAGGCTCTCATAGGAGAGTGCTATTGATATGCTGACACACTGCTAAAATTGGAAGTGCAGTTCGCATGCAGCTATGAACACTCTGAGCACATGCGCGCACACACACAAACACACACACACAGTCCAGCATCACAGCTGCTCAACCTACTAACCTAATATGAGTTTACCCCGCAATGGTGTCATCCCATGCATTTAGGACATACTGTAGACTTAATGGGAGAAACCCAAGATTTTCCTCAGACCAGAACTGGGCCAGATAGCATTTGCAAATAATCTTGGCGTTTGTTTTAACCTGCTGGGAATACCAGATGGGTGGGATTTACTCCATTAGAACAATTCAGATCAGTCTCATGTAAGTTGTCAATCATTGTCTACTGGGTACTATGTAGCAAATCCCAACCATCTGGCAATTAGGCTAAAACAAAGCATAAGAATACTATTTGGTCCAGTTCTTCTTCAGACTGAGGGACATCTCATCAGTGATGCTGAAGCGGAGAGGAACACATGCATGAGAAAAATACAATTTTCAAAGTCTGGTTCAGAACCCAGAGGTGAGTCATGGAAGGTTTTACATTTTTTTGATGTAGACTGTAGAGTAGAAGGTTAGTAGACTAAGAGAGTGCAATAAGTACAGTAAATCAATTGCAGGCCATGACATTAACTAACTTTGATGCACATCACAAAACTTCCTTCTGATGACATATCTTTCTTTCCTCGTCTCTGACAACACAAGCGACTGAATTACGAGCACTCTGGTTCATTTGACAAACGAGAGAAGAGTCGAGAGAGAAAGGATGAGGTAGGAGAGACATAATGGTGAGAGAAGTAAAAAAGACAGGAAGATTGAAAGCAAGAACACTGTGACTCTGACTGTGACATACACATTATGGTGTGCGTTTGTGTTGTGTGCGTGCGTGCGTGCGTGTGTGCGTGTGTATACGCGTGGCTGTGGAATCCTTTAAAGATCTGAGGTGTTCTTGGCTCTCCCCTCCTTGCGACAAAGTCCTCTAAGAAACAAAGTGTGAAGTTTAAAGTGAAGAAAGCTTAACATGAATGAGAAGCATATTGTACTAGGGACAAATTAAGCAGACAGAGAAAAATCCCTCAAGAATAGAGTAATGTCAAGCGATACCTACAGCTAAAAGAAAAGAGACTGTTGTGAACTCATGCATTTCAAGCTTAACGGATGGTATTGTCTTGTCCAGGATAGTCGAGCTGGGCTCTTTGTACTTAAGCAGAGGCAACAGAAAAAAATTCAGCAGAGTCATGCAGCTACCTGTTAAGGAATGAAGATTAAAGGGAGGGGCTGAGTACAAAACCAAGCTGTGCTGTTTGTGTGTGTGTGTGAACACACGGATGTGTGTGTTGCACTGTGATGGCTGCTCATTGGTAAATTGATCCAGTCAGTCCAAGCCTCCAACAGAAAGACAGGGTCTCCCTAAACACACAGTATGCATTGTGTATGGCTGAATATTAGGGGTGTAACGGTTCATGTAGTCTCTCCGTAATTGTTTGGGACAGGGCCTCGGTTCGCGGGGTGCAGTACACCTTTAATGGACCAACCGTTGTGTTTTTTTTCGTTTGTTTTTTTAGAGTAAAGGTAAGTTGTGTGAGCACGTGCAAGATTTTGTTGTCACAAACTGCATATGTTTACCAGAATATATAGACTGCAACTGATTTGTCTGATTACAAACTGATTTATAATTCAAATCTCTAAATTCCTTCTATCTCCGTCTTGCAAAGGTGACATCAAGTGATTTAACAACCATTCAAACTGATAGAAGAAAAGTTATGGTGGTATAAAGGAAATCTTTTGAGCACGAGGTAAATATCAGCATATTGTTTGAATTATCTGATAAGTCAATGGTCTATAGAAATAGTCCTGTCTAACAAATATTCGTATGGGTTTAGCTATTTGAATAAATGACAGAAGAAAATAATTATCACACACAAATATTGAACTATTCCAGCCAAGTGTAACTGTATGACAACATAATTCACATTCATTATGCAATAATTAAAAAAAATCAACATATTAACTTAAAATATTCAAAAAATACCAAGAAAAATGAAAAAAATATATTGTTTATCAATGTGAACGTGCTTCTTTAATTACCTCAGAACTAGCCATAAAAGTATATCTGTCTCAGTAGTAACTGCGATGTACTGATAAAGAGCTGTGTCCAGATGTATTACAATTCATATCACAATTGAAAAATCCAGAAAAAACGTAATATCAATATCATGCAGCCCTAATACTGTATGTATATGTAAACACAGAGACCAACATGCATGCATGCACCTATGTACACTTGTGCTCAGTAACACACACTCACACACACATGGATCCTATGACAGCCACTGGCAAGTGTAAAAGACAGATTGCATAATAATGCTTGATAATATAAAAATCACTCATCTCATTTCTGTGATCAAATCTCACTCTCTTCCACTACAGCAGCAGCATCTGATTTCCTTGGGAGCTCTTTCATATTCATAACCAACAGCCTCCAAAACACACATACCAAAAACGGGGTTATTAATATACCACAAGACCAAACCAGCCAAACATGGAATTACTGGTTTGATAACCGTTTCACATTTATCATGCCAAGGTCTGTGGTGCTGTAAGCTGTCAGCCTATCATGCTACACAGTGCGGCATGTAAATCCATCAGCTATGATGACAGGTGTGTGTCGGTGTGTGTCTGTGTCTGTTTGAAAGAAGGGGAGAACAAGCAAGAAAGACAGAGTTATGTATGCGCCGCCATCTGTGTCCATCCCAGTACTTTCTAACCTCACCTTCAGCACATTCCATCCCCAGGAACAAATGAAGGGCAACGTGCATGTGTGTGAGAAATAGCTGGAGAGTGTGTGGGCCACCGGACTCCCATCATGCAATGCGTGTCTCAGAAATAGAGCAGGAGAAGGCAAGGACTCCTGGGATGGTGGCGCAGAGCTAAGAAAAGAGCTCCTTTGCTCCCATTTAAACAGGGCCAGGTGTTGGAGGAGGAGAGAGGTAGGCCAGACTAAAGACAGAGGAATACACAGAGAGAGAGAGAGATAGGGGGAGAGAGAGAGAGAGACACAGAGAGAGAGAGAGACAGAGAGAGAGAGAGAGAGAGAGAGACAGAGAGAGCTCTGTGTATACTGTCTGTTTACTTGTGGGTGCTCCTTCAAATATGGCATGCCAGAGTTAACGCTTCACCCACCATTACCGACCGCTCCTCTTAAACACAGACTAGCCATTTATCCTCTTAGATGGCATCCATTTACCAGCAGCAATTTAACAGCTTATGTCCCAGATCCATTAACCTAAAAAAGACAATTATGCCACATCAGTTTGCAGCCTCATTTTCCCTGTGTGATCCTCTTTTTCTCAGGTAATTACTGGGAGGGATATGAGATGTTTTTCGTGAGCCCTCTCCCCAACCCTAGCCATGAGCGATCCGTCGGTTGACTACAGTTTAATATGGCCTCTCTTTTCTCCATTACTTGCAATTTCCCCAAGGACATGTCTTTGTGCTGAATCATACATGTGCCTTATTACAATGTGACAATTAACTTAACAAGGTTACAGACGTTGATAAGACGGCAGAAAGATATTCGACGCCCTCTGGCTAATGAGTGTGGAATGCGAACGCCAGACTTCTCATACCTCTCCAGGTCCTTGAAAACCGGCTCTATTCAGCTGAATATGGAAGAAAAAGAGTTTGAAAAAAGACTGAGATTTTAACATATGAAGCACGTTAACGTTTGCTTTCTATGGGAGAGCTATCACTACTATTCAAAGTGTGTTGTCTGACTTCTCACCCTAATCCTTTGCCTCTTCACTCCCGATGGAGAAACACTAGCCATGTAGGGCAGCATGGTGGAACACGCCCAGCTCAGCACAGTGCAGCTCTCAACTCTACTTCACCTGACGCACCGAAAAGAGCGAGCTAACCAAACCGGTGAGTCATAAATAACAAGGCACTTAGTTAAGAATAACATAAACACAGCGAAGCATAGCTTGTCGGTAAGGGTGGTCGTAAAATACCTCCAGCCCAACAAACTCTACGTTTCATTTCATTTCCCTAGATGGGTTGGAAAGGTACAAATGACACAAGGGTAATAAGTACTCGCTCCTTTTATATGAAATAAGAAGGGGGGAGATAAAGGAAGAGGAGGATGCCAGAGAAAAGATAGTGATGGAAATGAAGGAGGGAGAGCAAGTGTGTGTGTGTGCGTGTATGTGTATATATGTATGTGTGTGTGTGTGTGTGTGTGTGTGTGAGTGGGTGGGTGGCAGAGTGACAGGCGATGATTAGCCCAACCAGAGGAGGATGTGTGGGAGGGAGTGTGTGGGAGTAGTGGGGCTGCTGGAGAGAGAGACTCTGTCTCTTCAGGCAGAGATATACACAAGTGGATTAAAAGAGCGCACAAATAAACACATAGAAATAACAAGAAACACACACTCTACGCACAAATATGCACCCAACCATGTAAGTATAACATGCATTAACACATGCATAGCCACACACACACACACACACACAGATTCCTGCGAGGACATATGGGAGCGAAATGAATTGAACCTCAAGCCAGGGTAATGCATGTTGATTTGTGGATAATGTAAACAGCATCAGAGGGCATTATTTCATAAGGCAATTTCATTCCCTGCTTTAAGCATAATGTTTATGTGGAGGGAGAGGAGAGGAGGGAGGAGGAAGAAAGAGATGGAGAGCAGCTGCCGACTCTCAGATGTGTAGGTGGGACCATTTGTAGGCCGTCTCATACTGAGCCCCTATGGCATTAACAGGCTTTAAAGGAGGTGCAACAACAACTCAAACTCGCACTAGCACGTGCGCACGCAGGCACGCGCACACACACACACACACACACACGCACGCAGATCAGGCCAAAATGTATCTACTGAAGAGAGGCCTCAACTAAATCACAAAAAGTGCAAAAATATCCATCTTATCAAGTCATTTAGTATAGGACGGATCTTAAAATCAAACATTTCTTACAAGTGAAAAAACTGGGTGAGATCTCACTTGTCTCCAAGGCAAATCAACTAGTCTCATTATCATGATGCTAGTGGAGTTATTCGCCGTTTATCAAAACAACTGCAGTGGAAACACATTTTGTTTACTTGAAAAACAAGAAAACAAGATTTCAAGACTCCATACTAGTTTAACTCACTTCTTAAGATGATTATTTTTTTGTGGTGAATTCCTAAAACCTCAACATGCCACAATTAATACCCTATCTTCAGGCAATTTACTTAGACATCTCTCCCATCCATTTGCATTTGGCAAACAGGCTGTGATTGGTTGGGCTATCTGCCAGTCTGTCCCCACCTGCGGACACCTCCGTGCTCTCAAACCAGTCAAACAGGAAGCAGCTCGCGCACCGGGTCTCACCCCAGCGCACGCTTTGACAGCAGGTCACAGCGGTGGCAGAGCCCTCAGGGTGGGGACACTTAACCGCGGCCGACAGGTGGCTGGAAAACTAAATAGCACCGACCCTTCCCGAGGGAATCGTACCGGCAGGGGAAAGTTTAAGGGTGTAACCGGTGCATTGTAACAGAGACTGGCATAACATGGATAACATGAGCTAATATCTTTAGCTCAGGCACAACAACATGTTTTTTTATAACTGATAACTGCGTGGAACCAGTCACTCTTTGGGTAAAGCTTGATGAATATAACAGAGAAAAACAGACAGATAGCAAGATAGAGAGGATGAGTCTCTTGACCGTGAGAATGAGTCATTTCAAATATCGAGTTGAGTCCCTTTACAGCTCTTCCTTCAGGCAGCGCTTTTGAAAGGTGGAATGAGTTTCCAGTTCCCTCATACGCACTTGTGACAAAAGGGGTGGATAAAATGACATACTGCACTTCCACACACACAGACACAATTTTGAAAATTGACATTTTCAGTTCCCCTCATACAAATGTGTAACAACAGGCGTACCAACAAGCGTACATGTACACGCATATCCAATAATGTCTACTCATAGAATTTCTGACAGGCATATCTTTTTTTTTTTTTTTAGGCATTTTTATTGATAGCAACAGTGTGAGAGAGAGACAGGAAGGTATGGGAGATAGAGAGGGGAGGACATGCAGCCAATGACCGCGGGCCGGATTCAAACCCAAGTCGCTGCAGGAAGGACTGAGCCTTATGGTATGCGCTCTACTCGGTGATCCACCGGGGCGCCCCTGACAGGCATATTTTTAAAGTAAGATAAAATCCCATTGAGTTCTTGCCGTGAGAAAGATGAGATTAGATGAGCGGCTGTTCAAATCCAGTCAGATCACGCACTCATCTCTCTCCACTCCCTGCGAGTTCAGATGAGGATGTGTGGCAGTCTGGATTGGGAAAAGCCTGCTACTGTAAGCGGGGCTCAATTCAGCACGGAGGTACCTGTGAAAACTCTGGAATCAGTGGAAAAGCTCGAAGGGGCTGTGAGCGAGGGAAGGCCTGTTTGGTGAATAAAACATCCAGGGAGCACTTTCATGTCAGTCCCTATTGGCTGGGCCGAGGGAAACCCAAACTGGATCTGGGCTCCACTGCAACAAAGGCCCTGTCAAATCAACAGCTAATTCTTACACAGATCAAGCAGTCCAGAGCGCAATCAGTGCGAGGAAAATCTCTTCAAACAGCAGCTGATTTCCCATGGGCTGAGGACAGCAAACACAGAGACACTCTGAGACACCGGTCACCAAGGAAACTACATGCGAGAGGACAAGGTGTTGGTTCCCCGAGTGAACTCTCCATCTTTGTGACCGGAATACACACACACACACACACACACACACCGTCACCGACACCGACACACACACACACACACACACACGCACACGCACACGCACACATCACATACTGTACACACAAGCGCCACCACTCCATTACTCCATGACATCCAGTCTAGCGACGCATTCTTCCATGCAGAACCAATGCATATCACACTGGAACCGCATCAAATCGGCAAACTGCTGGCTGTCACATGGAAAGACTTTTCTAAAATCAAATCTTCAGCTCGGATGAAAACATTTTACCAGCGTCTCCCCCGGATCTCATCTATACTGTTGCTAATAAATTATGTTTGGCTTCCTCCTCGCTGTGCCAGGTGGGTGGTACTGTACTCATTGTTACCTGTCTCTCTCTATCTCTCACGGCTTTACTCCAGCAAGTTGAGGCAGAGAGCGTGCCCATGAATAAGAAAAAGTTATTTCCTCAAAGACACAATCTAACCGCAGGACTACAATAAATCAGTAAAAAGAAAAACAAAAGAAAAAAAACCACTATCGACCTAGACAATTCTCTCTCATCTCTACTTAGCTTCTGATGCCACATTTTTACACAGGCAGCTGATATTGGATGTTCTCTCTGTCTATGTGTGTGTGTGTGTGTGTGTGTGTGTGTGTGTGTGTGTGTATGTTTGCGGAGAGCATGTTTCTGTTAGAGAAAGAGAAAGAGAAAGTGGCGGAAGAAGGGCATCAGGTATCTGTCAGCTCCGTCAGTCACTTACCCAAATCTTTGGATCCTTGGCTCTCGCTGGCCAGTTCGCCCATTCTGACCAGAGCATCAAAGTAGCCTTTGGCAGCAAACGTCACATCTGGAGACAAAGAGGATCAACAACAGAAGGTAATAGAGAGCAGGAGAGTTATTCAGTTACAGGTATAAAAATGACAGTTACTGTGCAGTGCGTCTTTACACAGAGCCTTGCAGTTTAATACTTGACCTTTTTCAAATTTGTAAACAATATGAACACATAATTGTAAATGGACTTCTTTTGAAACTGATCCAGTATACATGATCATATCATGCTGTTAATCACAATTGCCCTTGTGCGTCTCTCATTCCGTTTCATCTTTCATGCCAACATGTCTGAACAATGGGCAGCAGGGTGATGCAGTGACTTGGGAGACCTTCCATCAGCAGGAGGATTCAGGTTCATAAGGCTCCACCCTGCTGAGGTGTCCTTCAGCAAGACAGTGAGTCATTACCACCTCCAGGAACGCTGTTCTGTAGCGGAGCCTGCACTCTGACCTCCCTGTGGAGGGGGGGCAAGTGAAGAGAGTATTTCCCTATGGGATCAATAAAGGTATCATAATTTAACTCTAATTGCCCTGAAAGTTTAATGGGCTCGCCTAACTGATCAAAACAGCCTGTAGTCTGATACACCAGAGGGTTCAAGGGGCATGCAAACAACCCGAAGTGCATGAACCCCCCTGACACGTGTGTGTGTGTGGGGGTCCATGAAGGGGGGTGTGGGGGGGGGGGTCGTGTGTGCAGAATGTGCACACACACACAAAAGTGCTTGACCTTTGCTTTAGATCTTGAGCCTACACAAATCCACTTTGTCACACCTCTTCTTCCCTCCAAATGATTCAATACAGCTGAAGAGTACTACAAGCTGCCCAGATCAATATCCACCTCAGCCCTATTATTCCATCTGCAGCTGTGCTGGCTAACAAAGGTCACACAGGGCAGAGTCAACTTCCAGTGTTGCCTGCCTGATTGCCACGCAGCCTGCCAATCAGCCCATCTCCAGTGAATAACGGCGGCTGCCTTTGGGGGTGAATTAAACACAGGTCCAGGTGACAGATGGGCCCAGTGCCTGCAGACAGCTGCCAGGTGAGACACACATTTGCTACAATAGCCTGGCAGGGGCAAGCCAATTCTAGCAGGCAGATGTAGTCTTGCGATAGAGGAAGTCTCTCAGGCTGCTAGCCTGAGAGCTCTGCTCCAAGGCTGAGGGACATATGCTAATGCTAATCCCAATTACAGCTGAGTCAACGGCAGCAGACGCGTGTATTTCCTCCTTCCCTCTTGCTGGGAAACACCTGAGAGCTGAGAGAAAAGCCTCCAGAGCATCGCTGCCGATTTCTCTCCATTATGCTAAACATGCTTCCTGCCTGCCTTGATGTGTTTGTGTGTTTGTGTGTGTGTAAATGTGTATCTGCACCCGCGCACATGTGTGTCTGTGTGTGTGTGTGTGTGTGTGTGGTTGGGGTTAGGTTAGTTGGGGTTGATGGGAGCTCCAAGAGATTTTCCCAATGTTCCCCATACTACAGGCGCTCTCCTACTGCTGATAGTGGTGTAGTGTGTGAGTCAGTGAGTGAGTGTGTGTGTGCAGTTGGAGGGCGGCTGAGTAGATAAGCTGGATCTATATGGGTACTTTACTTCCCTCTAATGAAATGTGTGGTGAGGGGCTGACAGAGACAGACTGAGAGGATTACCAGATCTCTGATTGCAGAGCAGACAGGCAATCGGTAGGGGAGGGGCTCATCTCAGAGCTACTGATCCATCACTCATCCTCTGCTCTAGGGGGGAAGAAGAGGAAGAACTGCACATCTCTTAATCAGGACGACGATCATTTCCTCTACCTTTGTCGTTGTCATGCTCTCCGGGACTTGCATAATAAGTTCCAGGTTGAATTTTGTAGGCAGTTGGAGCCACTCATACGTATTCATCTGTGGCTTTTACACTTACTCCTTGTTGTGAGATTCAGCGACTAAATGCAGTGTCACCCATAGCCAGATCTAGCAGGCCTACCCACGAAGCCTTGTTGGCGTTTCTGCTGGTGAATAATTTCAGTGATTGCACCATATGGGCAAATGTGTGTCCTCCCATCCCCTGCCCCCAAATCAGAGCCTCTTAGTCCCTTGGGTTGAGCCAATCCTGCAAAGTGGGTCTTTAATGGCTCAGTGAGTCCCCACCAGTCTGTCTCCTACCTATACCAAGCCCTGGATTAGTTACTATGCGGGTCAGGGGATAGAAGCACAGGCTTGGGGAGGGGGTAGAACCCTCAGTCTTTGCTGGATTAGTTGGACTGAAAGGTCCTGCCTTGTGTTGGGGGTGAGGGGAGTTCCAGGGGAAAGTTTTGGGGAAATTGCTATTGGGTCAGAAGGAAAATGGAAATCTAACAACAGACGTGTTGCTGTAAGGGTCTATGGTCTGACAAGAGAAGCCTGCAATGCATACATGCACACATGCTTCCTTTTGTTTATTTGATTTATTACACTGGTGATCCATCACTTGATCAAAGAGAACCAGTGCTGACAGCGGACTATCCTCACTTCTGCATCAGATTAGTGGCCCTTTGTGTTGCTCTGAATACACCTATCTTATACAGGCCGTGCCAGAGGCTGCGCACCAGATGATAAGACCTGCCCATTTGGCAGGGGGATAAATATTGTCCTTTTTCAGTGAGACAGTAAAGGGAGAGATGGGTAGATAAATATATAGGCCTATACAGAGAGAAAGGGAGAGAGAGAGCGAGAGGGAGAGAGAGAGAGTGGTGTCTTGGCCATCTGCCTGAACCTGCAGCGAAACAAGGACGAAGGAGGAAAAATAAATGAGAATAAAGGAGAACTCACTGGCGAGGGCCTTCTCATAGCTCTTCCCCATGGCAACAAAGTTCCGTAAGCAGGGGTTGAACTGCTCCATGATGGTCTGAAACAGAAAGCAAGAGAGAGAGAGAGAGAGAGAGAGAGAGAGAGAGAGAGAGAGAGAGAGAGAGAGAGAGAGAGATGGGAGATGGTCATGTCACTTGTCAGCAGAGGGGGGTCAAGGACAGAGAAGAAATGCATTTCTGTCAAGAACACAAAGACGTATGTGAGGCTCTATTCATTCTTTTTCACACTTTCCCATGCCTCCCCCTCTCTCCCTTTCTTACATACGCACATCTCCCTCGCTCACACAGCACTCGGCAGATGTCTTGAATGTTAAAGGAGATCAATAATGACAATTCCTCCACCCACGCCCTGCCCCCTTATTGTGAGAGATAGCCGAGGTGGGAGGAGGCAGGAGAGGCCGCTGTTGATTCTGATGGCTTAGGAGTGGGAGAGGCGCTCACAGACTGACAACTGGATGACTGTGAAATTCTCATTGACAGGGCTGCATATGGTTAAACCGACAGTATTACATAGTGGACGCAGAGGCTCATTACGGTTGTGAGAGCACAGAACAGTGTGGATTCTACAGATGAACATAAAATACGATGACGCCGCCCATAATTCATAAAGATCTACACTTTAAATTACTGTTAAAACACTGGACAAAGGCAGGTGTGTGACGTAAGCAAGTGCTGCAGAGACACCGTACTACACCGCAAGCAGAGCCAGCTTGAATGCAGCGAGAATGCGTGATACCTGACATCTCCCATCACCATCTTTTTCCTCTACCTCTGCTCTCCTCTCTTCCTTCCGCCTTCCTCCTCCTGTGCTCCTCCAGGGCTTCCTCCAATTAGCCGGTCCCCAGTCAGCTAGTCAGGAACAGCCAGGGGACAGAGAGACAACCACAACACTACTGCAGAAGCAGTCCCTACACAAGCCATCAATACTGCAGGAGAACACTTTATAATCTACCCCTATTCTCTATCCACACTGTGGCAGAATAATGGCACGGTGCCACTGCTATCTACCTGAAACGACCCCAACAGCTCATCCCGAAAAACCATATTTCCTCTTATCTTCTGTCAGACTTCGGCATCTTCGCCTATTCCTTTATCTCGCTGTCTGTCTGTTGCTTTTAATGAGAGTGAAGACGTGGATAGAAAGAGCATGCGTGTGTACGTGTACATGTTTGCTTGTCGGAGTGTGCTCATAGGTGTGTATCTTCAGGAGTTGTAGTTCAAGTGGTTTGAGTGCAGCACAGCCTACCGACTGTAGAAATACCAATGAGTCAGACACTTGTGATAAAACATGGACACTTTCTTTACCAACAATAACTATTACTATGCTTCCACACGACTGTACATGCATCTAAAGTAGGTACAGCACAAACGGGATTGGATTATGGAAATAGGAATACTATAAAAAAAAGAAAGCTGTAGCCGTCATCGATCTCAACTGTAATTAAAAGGTACTGCCTTGAGCTGTATGATCTTGGGATTAAACAGGTTTATCCATGTTGATAATAGGGCTTGTTGGTGATCAAAACAAGAATAGCCAGTCAAAACCAGTGAAAACAGTCATCATCATTCACATGGTTGACAGTGTGTGCATCTTTTCCCACTATGTACCAATACGAACTGCAGAATTTGTTGCATTTTTGTGAGGCGCTCCACACTGAGTAAGTATTCTTTTAACGTCTCCTGAAATTTTGTCCTTGTCATTGAAAATGGAGGTGACTAAGAAGAGTAAGTAAAAATACAGGTTAGGTGTTATTCAGGTCCAACACTGAAGAGATCAGGTCCCTACGGCTGTGACTGGCTGAAATCAGAGGTCACCTTCCTCCCTCCCTCCCACCAAAAAGTTCCTCTTCTTCTGCTAACTGGGTCTAGCCTTCCAGCGAAATGGACTCACACCAGGTCTACAGTGCACTGGCTCAGCGGGAATGCAGAATGAAATTCTGGGGGCAAGACTCACTTTGCATACACTGCAATGGTACTTGGAGGAAAACAAAGCAAAACAAACAAATTTCAAATGAAATTTCAAAAGTGAGCATATTCAGGTATTCTCAACATAAGAGAGAGACTCCCTTGTATTCACATCTGATTCCCCTTTAAGCTATCTCCAAGAGACGGGGTCTTTGATGGCCAGATAATCATACGAACTGGTCCAGTAGCGACTGGTGGTTACTATCTAGTGATGTTGGTCTAGTATACTAGAAGGAGAGAAGCATAATTGGGGTAGAATCCAGCTTGAAGTGTACACACACACACACACACACACGTGCACACACACCCTTCTCCCACAAACGGCAACCCCGCTCTCGCTGACTCTGGGAAGATAAAAGAGTAACATATCCCTACGGGGCTTGCTAAGGAAATGTTTATTCCTACATCTCTCCTGTCTCTGTCTGCCTCTGATGTAAAGTGCATCTCATTGAGGGGATAAGGTCACACAAAGTGTGCAGACACACATTACAGATGAGCACATTCATGCATGTGCGCGTACTCATACACACACCTACACTCACACAAGATTTCATAAGAAACAGTGGTGGTGTTTCTAACTGGTGGGAGGATTACATAACAAAGCTAACTCAGTGCATCACCATTATGGCACACTCTCCCACTGAGGAGGCCAAGGGTAGCTGACACAGGCCTGGACGCCTTGTTTGCACACACACACACACACTGACCTACTGCCACTGAATAGACAAACGCATAGGAAATCTATGCAGTTATGGAATAACTGTACATAAACAATCAGATGATTAGACTCTGATACAACTATTACATCAGACGGATGGATTATAGTGCATTTTAAATAACAGGCAGTGAAGGGGAAAAAATGGAAAAAAAACAGAGGTAGTTTCTTTCTGCATCCCTTCCCATTGTTGCTAAATTTGCCATCCCAGTTCTCTTGTACTACATTCGTTACCCTAATTGTGGCAGCTAATTGGAAAATGGGGCCAAGAGGCACTTGAAGACAGGGAGAGAGAGAGAGAGAGAGAGAGAGAGAGAGAGAGAGAGACATATCAGGCAAAATAGAGTACAGAAATTGAGAGGGCAAAACAGACTAAAAACAAAAGATGGAGAGAAACATATATATCATAATATCACAGCCCATACAAACACTTCTCTGTATGATTTTTCAATTAAATAATAAAAAAAATCTATCACAGAAGTCTTGGCTGAAGTATTATCTCTTCCTCGACAGACACAGAGAAGTTGTCCATTTTGTGCTCGCCTAGAGGAGGACTGCATGAATTCATTATCAGCACTCAGGGCCAAAATTCAAAGAGACAATCAAAGGGGCAGAAAAACGGCTCCTACCAAATGAATCAAATCAGTCTGATAGTTATTTGTGCTGTGAGGTGAGACAGGAAGTATGTGGGGGACTAGGGAGCAGAAGCCCAAAGACTACTGATAAGGGGAAACATTATTAAGAGGATTAAAATGATTTCCCCCTGTGCCCAAACCAAATTAATTTCTCCTCAGCATGGAGGTAGCAAATGAAACAAGGTCACTGTATTTGAGATAGATTGCTGATTCTTCCTATGGGGCATTCATCCATCTCTGGTAGTTACTCATTCTGCCCTGGACCCATGTATCATGAATATGCACGCGTACACACACACACACACAAGCACACACACTAATGGCATGCAAAGGGGGCAATTTCAGCAAAGTAACACCAGCTGATTAGGACCAGGGGGAATCACGCACAATCTGAAGTGAGGATGCCATCATCTGTTCCTTCTCCTCCTCCTTACCCCCCTTCTACATGGCAATCAGCCGCAGGCCTGAAAATAGCCACCAATTATTTGGTGAGGACTGTGAGGATGTGTCATGTGTTGACTGGGGAGGAGAAGCAGCACAAGCTAATGATGTAATCAGGGAGGAATGTATAGAAAGTGGATAAAGTATGGATAGGACTAATGACAGACGTACAGTCCTCTCTCTCTCAATCACATTGTGGAGCAGGTTTATGGAAGGTCTATATCAGCGGCGGTCTGGCTGAGAGACCTTTGATGTAAATTTCCTTATCTCGCCAAGAGAAATTCTTTAAATCGCAGTGCATAGCTCCCCTCTGGCTGACTCCATTGATTCATGAGGCACAATGGGCCAGGACCGACTTCGGTACAAATTGTTCCACCGCCCTGCATCTACCACGCATTGGTACTGTCGATTTTTTTTAACTATTCTTCTTGTTGCAAGCACAGAGAAAGTCAGGCTTGTATGCTATGCAACACAATAGCAACGCTCATGCGAGGTAGCATTCCATACAGAGATTATTAAATTTCACCGAAAGAATGCTGATTTGATTTAAAGGATCATGCTCGAAGATAGACACAAGCCCACATGTTTGGTCGTCTTGCATTTCCTCACATCTGATGGTAACACACTTAGCTAATGAACTATTAAGGACCGATGTCAGATTCAGGTCCCTGCAATGTAGGGACACTCTGATGAGAGTTATCAAGGGGGCACACAGCAGTAGAGGATGTACAGTAGACGGAGTCCAGAGGATCACTGCAGAGCTTCTGTACAAGGGAAGGGAACACAGCCAACTTCTTACTGCAATACAGCTGGAAGAGGGGTCAGCTTGAGTGACAGCATTTGCAAAAGTTAAGAAGCAAGCACACACACCCAGACAGACAAACACATACAATTTTAAACAATGCTCATTCCAGAGCACAAGTCCCTTCCAGCTGAGGAAGAAGCCTAAAGCATTCTTAAAGCTGTGGTACGCACACAATGTGCCTTCAGAGAAACCAGAGGTGAAAAGAGGGAAAGCCAGGGCGAAACTTGTGGAGAAAGTTCTTCCCAAGTTGTCTTGGAGAGAACAAACTTCTCAAGATCATGAGCACAGAGAAAGATTCGTACAGTTTGAGATCCATCCTGTCCTCTCGTTCTTTTGACATTAGATACTACACCAAATGTGTCACGGACAGACAAGAACACACAAGAAGAGACCGCTGGCTTCTTCTCCCAACTTGACAAGGTGCCCAGCAAATCATGTTCCTTCACCCAGCTAACCAAACTGCCACTTTTGGCACTTCTTATGTTATATAGAATTATGCTACTCATGCCATGAAAATAAAATGAGATGTGTACATGTCAGGGTTGCTACCCTACTAGGTCAATAAGGGGCTTCGAGATTTCTTTAATTTAGCTCAATGAAAACATGATGTGCTTTACATCAGCCAATGGAACCATCCTTCCTGTTACAATCCCAGGGAAATGTTTTGTCTCCTGTTCTGTGACCTGAATAAATAACTCCATGGGGCAGCGTTTGTCTGGTGTGTCAGAGAAACTGGCTGTGATAACTTGGCCTCTGATGAGCTCTTTGTCCAACTCTAGCAAGCAATGTGAAGCGATAGCCTAACTTTTCAGTGGCAGGGGTCCAATTATGGACTTGTGACCCTGCGGATTCCTCAGGAGAACCAAGCCAAGAACATTAGCGCACCACTGTGTGTCAGTGTGTGTGTGTGTGTGTGTGTGTGTGTGTGTGTGTGTGTGTGTGTGCGTGCGTGTGTGTGTGCGTGTGTGAGAGAGAGAGACAGAGAGAGAAAGACAGGGTTGGGTATAGGCTGGATTTTATCAATTCCAATTCTGCTTATCGAATCCGGTTCTTATCGAATCTCGGTTCCAATTCTTATCATTGAGGAAAATTTAGATTAATTACACACCAAATGTACTGAAATAAATAATGGATCAATGGAAAGGGTTGTGTTTGGGGTTTAGAGTCTTAGTCATCTCCCTGTAGAGAAAATCCACCTTGAGAACTATCCCACTTGCTACTCTGACAACTGTTTCCAAAGTTTTATGACAGGAAAATATCACAGAACTGACATGACTAACAGGATATCAATAATGTATTTTGCCCACTTAAAAATGGAGGAGACGCAACCGTTGCACCCTCTTCACCACAAATCTTGCCATTGCTCAGAATTATTTTTCATTCACTTGCTATTGGAAAGGCGAATGTCAGCTGTTCATGTGTGTGGTACCAGAGTGTGAGGCGTTAACGTTACTACGTCTAGCTGCATCTGTAACCTTTCGAGACGTCTGCAACACGTCGAGAACGGTGCACGGTTTTATATTCATGCCATGCAAATTCTTCATCATGTCAGACGTGCCTTCCCCCTTGCAATAAATTATCTTGCTGTAGGTATTACATTTGGCTGCTGAGCACTGCTGGTTCTCATTGTAGCCATCTAATAGGGACTGATTTAGACCTGGGATGTCAGGTGAAGGCAATTAACTACCTGTTAGGATAGAAAACTAGCAGTACTCTGGACCCCAAGGACCGGGGTAATGCTAGGTCCTTGCAGCAGGTTCTGCCAGTTAAATAAAAAATAAAGAAAGAAATAAAACACAATATAAAACTTCAATAGGTATAATGCTTCTGATTCAAAACTCATGTTTCTTAACGAATCCTCGGTTCATGACAATTTAGAACTGGTTCTTGATACCCAATGGGTTTTGTAGATTCAATCACAACAACTTGGCTAGACAGAGGACTTGATAGCTGTGTTTGGCCCACAATCATCTACTAGTGGCTCAAGTGCAGGAGGGAAAATTGCGTCATGTCTCACCTCGACCAAGTCTCTGTCTCTCCCACCTTCGCACCGCAGCCTCTCTTGCTGCCAGCACACTAACAAATAATTGCTCGCCAGAGAGCAACTATTTACTCACAGATCTGTGTTTGTTTACACTGCTGTCATCTGCAGCCACTGTGACCCCCCCTCTCCCACCCCCACCCCTGCACCGACCACTCAACCCAACACAGGCCCTGGTTACCATGGCAACCGAGACCCAGACTGGTTTGGAGCTCCACATTAGTCATTATTTGCTAGCTTTGGCTCTTTGACCAGCTACAGACCCATTTTTTTTGTTGAGGAAAAAACATTACTCTGGGAGATCTGAAATCCCCCAAAACATTATTTAAACTCTAGCTTCTAATCAATTGTTAAAAGTTAAGCTGAAAAGCAGCTTGGAAACGCACTGAGGTACTGGGTGCAGATTATTGTTTCCCCAAAGGACAAGCCAAGTGAAGATCAACACGTCATGTAATGAATAGTTTTATCAACCGCAGTTAGGCAAGTAAAACTGAAAGCATTTCACTTTAGTCTGAGGTAATTCAGTGGTTCTGTGGAGGCGAAATTACCAATTCAAGTTCTATATGTTGTCTTTAAAAATGTAAGGGTGTTATCAATTATGGGTGTATATACATTGGTGCAGGTCTTGCTGGTGATCTCCTTTCTTGCAACTTACAATGTTAACAAAGAATACAATGTAAACTCAAAATACATTTATAGCTCCTGTTTAGCTGTCCCACAATCAGTCTTTGTAACAAGAACTTGAGTTATGACTCCCCCCAACTGAGTCAGGCTACAATGGTGGTGGGCTATTCCACTTCTGGCGCAATTGCCTCTTGACTTTAAGCTTATTTTTCTTGCCACTGCACCAGTTGCTGCAAGAGATATAAAAAATTCAAGCAAAGTTACCAAATTGGTATAGAAATACAAAAGAGAGAAGAAAATAGCAGTTTTGTTGACACATTTTTTACATCAATGAATCAACTGTTGCAAATGTTGGCGCTAGCAATATTACCACTGCCTCCAAACTCAGCCCAAACTTGAAGGTAATGTATAAAAAGGATGGATTGAAAAGGGTGAATGTTGGGACTCAGGGGGCCCCATGTTTGCCTTTGCCTGGGGCCCCCAAATCACTAAGTCCGCCCCTGCTCATGCTGACACATCTCAGGGAGTCACAGAAAACACAGTATGCAAAAATGTCCATTCTGCAATATTGCTCTGATTGATTATTGTCATAGTGTGTGTGCCTGTGCATGCACACATAATTCAAATGTGTGGGAACACCAGTATTTTAGTCTGCTGTTTTATCAGAAACCAATTATTACAGAGGCTTTGTACATTAACTAGCTTGCAAGGGTGTTGAGGGTTACGTGATGCCACAGATCATTCTTTACAGAGACACAGGTGGAAGACACCCACGTAAAAAAAAAAAACGGTAAGTACAACAACAGCGTGTCTATCATATTAGATTCACTTTACATCCCACTGGCACGGTTAACAGAAAGTTTCACTGCATGGAGATGGCCTCATCAAAAGGAACATTTAATCCATGTGGGTATGCATGCCTAATTTCCTATTTGAAGTACAATAGCATGACTGGTCTGGGTCTGAGAGGATCATTGTGGTTGGCTGCTCAACTAGCCTGGTGGGTGTAGCGTGGCCAATGCTACTGAAACTAGCAGCATCTGCCACCGGAATATAATACTATACCCACAGGCATTTTAACTGAAGCCCATAACATGACCCATGAATATAAGGCCACCGTCCACTGCAACAGTACTGCCTGAAATTCTCTCTCTCCCCCTCTCCCTCTCTCTAATTACAGCTTAAGCCGCTCCACAGTAATTAGGGACTATTTCAACAAGGATGTGGAATGTCTCCCTCTCCTTTTCCCTCTCTCCATCTCCTTCTCTCTTCCACCCCCGCAAAAAAAGCATCTTGATGCTCTCTGTAATGAAAAGAATAGCCTTATCCATGCTGCTTTTCGAGCAAGTCCTTAAAGTCATGTTTTGGAGGACATTCATGTTAACAAGGTGACTTTGTCTGTCAGGCTTCTTCCCAGTCACAACGGTGTAGCCTTGGATTTAGCACTGAGCATCTCCAGTCCCTCTCCTTGAAAGATCAGTGATGAGTAAAAAAAAAGAGAGAATGTCTCTAAACCATCCGCCCCCAGACGTGCAGAGAAGGTGGGTGTGTGGAGCAATAGTCCTCTCTCTGCATCGCAGTCAAAGGCACAGCGAAAGAACCTGCAGTTCCAAAGGCAATGAATGTTATGATGTCTCCTGCAGCGCATAATGCAATCTTTTCAAGGCCGCGGGCACCACCGGGCATAAAGTCGTTGAAACACTTTATTTTGGAGGCAGATGTTCAGGAGCTGAAGTCATTTTAAACTCCATTAAATGGAATATAAGGCAAGTGGTGCCTGATGTGATAAATTGCTAGAGAAGAGTAATATGGTGATAGATGGTATCTTTATTCACTAGTTGGCACTGACTGCAGGGTAGTTCTCAATACAAGACCACAGGGAGAAAACGTGGCACTGTATATACTTTCTTCAGTAACAGCTTTCAGGGAGGAAGGGCCGGTTTACATTGGAGCTGTTATGGGGCTTTCACAGAGCATTTTTCATCAGTTACTACAGATTTAACGCTTCAATACATCCCTTCATCTCTTGCTGAAACTAACACATGCATGCCTGCATGAAGCCATGCAACCTCTGTCCCCATCCCTCCCTTTGTCTTCCTCTCACTCTCCTTCTCCAACCCTTCACAGACTGCACAATTTCAGCACAATGATATGACAGCAACACATAAGAGTAATGGCACGTTGTTGCTAAGAGACCACCTGTTCAGATCTCCCACATGAGCTTGTGGTGAAACTGTAGTCCTCTTATCATTGGCAGAATATCATTCCTTTGAGTGTAGTGAATGTCACGACAATATTTCAACTGAAACAACAACCAATGGCACAGAAAGAAACCTCTTAAATGGAATAAGCTGGATTTCACATCAGGATTTTATCATATAGGTTACCGGAGCGGTGTCAGAATCATGACACTGTGAAGGTGTTAAGAACCAGGAGAGTATAGTGTGTCAACTACTTCATCCAGTTACTGTCAGAGTCAAGCAACTCTTATTTTGTTTTCTTCATAACAGCCATTTGAGATAATAGCATCCGCTGGTTTCCAGGCTGTGTTGACACTTTGGGAGTGGTGCTGCATGGGAACAGGAGTGTTGTCCTGAGGGCTGGTACAGACAGGGCACACCCTTCTATTCCCTTACCTGCCAGGGTGTGTTCAAACCTAGTACCACATATATCAAGTAGAGAACACTCAACACTCCTGAGTGACAAAGACTCTGAATAAATACAAGAAAATGAAATATTGTACTAGAGGGTGTGTTCAAATTGTCTAAAATGCTTTCTTTGCGTGTAAAAACATCCTGACTCTTTCGGAGAAAAGTTGACGGTGGAAATCGTGGAAATGGTTTCAACGGTTGCATTCTTCCTCACTGTCTATTCCCCTCAGTCTTCTATTATCCATTTGTCTATTCTTCTCATTTTTCACCCTCTCCCATTGATCAATCACTTCTGTTTGTCCTGCTCTTCAGCTACAGCAGAAATGCTCCCCCTCCCCCCCCAGCCAGGTCAGTGCTCAGACTTGTCGACACGTTAAGAGGCTTGACCTGGGCCTCTACCTCCCTCAGACACCCTGCAGAGGCTGACCGGCTCAGGTCCCTGCCCAGCCAGCTGGCGGAGATCACTGCGACGCTTCCACTGATACGCATGCACACAGGTACAGCCGCACCCACGCAAGCGCACTGTCAGTGTGTCAGTCTTAAATATCTGTCTCACCCTGTCAGTGTGGGAAATGACTAGATGCCAATCTCCGTGTCTGGAACTGCCTGTCTATGTGAGCGAGGAGAGCTGAAGTGAGTCACCGAGGCTCATGCTGGGTTTACAGGGTTGACTCCCCTGCTGATTAAGACCAAGTCATCCCAAAAAACTAAGGAGTGCCTTTGGCCTTTACCAAATGAACAATGCTCACAATGTGATTCTGAATCTCGAGTCCCGCCCTCACTGTGCCTACAATCCCTGCCCTGTTGAACACACACACACACACACACACACATTCAACCGGGTTCACTTGAGTCACAGCAGTGCAGTTTCCCCCCTCATCTCCCCTGCGATTACTCAGCATCTGTCCAACTATCCCACTGTCTCCAATGACTGTGCAGCCAGCCGCCGTATGCTTCCACATCACCTTCTCTTCCTCAGGCGAACATACTCGCACACTCGATGTGTGCATGCACACAGAAAGCAGAAACAAACACAATCACTGTCGAATAACAGGGATTCAAATGTATATTGAGCTGAATGAGTATTTGGACAGATGTTCTGGTTCCATCTTGAATATGATACGACACCATAGCTATGAGATTTAAGTGTCAGCTTTAAAATGGGCTTATTTTCAGCTATACTGGACGGACAGTTAAAGGACGACAATATACATGGCCCCTGCCCCACGTTTCAGGGTGCCAAAAAATATCTGAATCATTTTAAGGTTAAATGAATCAGTCATGTCTTCATATATAGTCAAGAAACTTAATGTCCAATGACCTCTGCATCACAAGAATCTTGATGTATTGTTTTCAATATATCTTCCTCAGATTTTTGCATTGTAACATATCTATAAGAATTCAACTGTTGACTGTGCTTGTTTACCAAAGCAGTATGGAGTACATGGAGTACAATACATGAGGCTTAAATCATTCTCCTGCTCCCCATGAACCTTAAAGATAGGCATGACTAGCTTAAAAAGCTGTGGGGAAAATAGCAGGGAGCATCAACTGCTGAAGTCATTCATGCTTATCTTGAAGCTCAAAAGCTGGTTTGACAACTCAGATCCTTGTTTACTTGGATTAATTTGGCCAACCTTGTTCAACCATATTGCCTCAGAGTAATTTAGAATCAAGTACAGTCTATAGCAAAAATGCCAAAAGGCTGGAAAAAAAAACCCTGACAATAAGATACAGAGTCTGGTCATGTTTATGGGTTAAAGACCTTTAGAGGTCAATGCACATAATGGTCACCTATGATCAATGACTTCTGATCTACCCGAATACCTTTGGCCCCTTGAACTAGGGAGAGAATGTGCAACAAGGGCTGTAGCTTTACTGTTCATTCAATGTGGCTGGCAGTTCCATCAAATTAAAGCTGGCAGCCTGCTCTTAAACCTCGACATTTTGCAATTTTGCATCCAAAGTAATAACAAGAGGGAGTTGAATAATCAAACATGGTGCTGTTCAAATATTTAAGGATAACTCTGTCAATCCCTCAATTAAAATCCCATCTATTTCCAAACGAAGTGTCGTTGAGGGTATACAGACTACACCTACATCATTCAAAATGCATACTGAGAAAGAGTGAGGCTATTTACCATGGACACATATACTGTATATATGGTGGGGTCGAAGTGAACCCACATCTTCAACTAACACTAAATAAATAACTACTAGGCTGCAGGGTTGGTGGAGGAAGCACGGGGAGTGCCGAACAAGCCAGCGACTATAGATATGCCCTCTCTGGCCTTCTTGCTTTAACTAGTAGGTCAGATCCCTGGTGTGGCACAGGGGCTCCGGCTCTCCACTCCACTACCCATCAGTGAGCCAGGCTGTCAGGGGTTTGATGGGGTTCCTCCACCCCAGAGACACGGGCCCACCGCTGGGCTCAAAGTTGGATGAGCAGGAAAGGTTCCTGCGTGTCTATGTAGACTAACCCACATTAGCAGATATAAAGCCAACGACTTTGGACAAGACCGGGCCGGCCAGCATCACATACACAGCGACTGTAGGCTATGTGACCAATGCAGCACAGAAATATAAGCTCTAATGAATCATTCACTTCCCTTGTTGGCTCTAAAAGAAGCACCAGTCAGTCAGTCCTCTGACAAGTCTCTGCTCATCTGACCTCCTTTCTGATAGATGGCTATTCCCTGTAGAAAACCGAGCGGCTCCCCTCTCCCTATTCTTGGGCTCTGACCTTCTTTTAGGGGAATTAGCACTGGCTTAGGGTACAGTGGCAGTGAACAGGGTAGTGGGGACACCGTTACAGGTTTTTATAATTATTTAGGAATATAAGAAAACCCCTCAGCCACCTCCTCTGGTTGGAGTGAAGAGTCTAATCAAAATGGAAACCTGAGATTGGAAAATCATGATGCAGACACAGGTGTGGCACCCCCATAACAACAGGTTTTGTTAGCATTCCATCAGTATCAACAGGTGCTTCCCACTCTGAAACATGGCAACAGTGCTAAAGCAAGGACTCCAAGGAAATACAGTCAGTTAGAATGAGTTACTAGCAATCCATTCAGGGCCATGGATAGTCTTTTTTTTTGCCTTTCCTCTTTGTTAGGTGAATAAGTGATTTTTCTTACAGTGCTGAGACGTAAGTCTGCAAGTGCATGCAAATTCCGAGGTCCTGGATGGAAATAACTTGTGTCCCTATATAAGTCAGGCTGTATGTGTCCTGGTCCAAAACTCAGACTTTCAAAAAACACATGAATCCTGGTTGAACACAGATGGAAAACTGTAATTGAGTGGAAAGTTCAAGCTATTTTCTGCAGAACAGGTTTGGATGTTGAAATCCCTATAGGGCAAATGTTTGCAGTACTTGTTGCAACACAGACCCAACCTTCCCTGCCCATCAAACACCAACTCCTGGAATCTCCACTCCAGCAAGAAAACTGAAGAAATCCATTGGAATTTGGATGCTTAGTCAACACATCATAGAAATGCACTGAAAGCTGAATGGTTAATAGGTACATTATAGGAATACATTGAAAGCTGAATGGTTAATCAATAATCTAGTGTGTGGGTGTGTGTGTGTGAGTGTCTGTGTGTGTGTGTGAGAGAGAGAGAGAGAGAGAGAGAGAGAGAGAGAGAGAGAGAGAGAGAGAGAGAGAGAGAGAGAGAGAGAGAGAGAGAGAGAGAGAGAGACTTTCGTTCTGCAAGGATTGAAGCAATTTTGGCTGACAGGTGCGGCAGTCATTATCAAGCCAGGTGGCATGCAAAAAAACAAAGAAAAGAGAGGAAAAAAACAGTATTATGTGGAAAATAGCCCAAAGCATTGAACAGAGCATTTTGAACGATTGGCAACTGATTAGTCAAGCCCACTGAGCGCTACTGCGCCTCTCCCTAAAATGATTATCGCAAAAGATTCGTGAGGCTCTGAATGCGCTTTTGACCAAAGAATGAGAAAGCAAATTATGCATCATGAAGGAATAACAGTGTCTGTCTGGTTATTTGAAATCATTATTATCATATGCATCCCGAGGCACAAAACTTTATTCATTAGTTGAACACTACCTTGTAGACATTCTCCGTTATGCGGTGAACCTCGTCGGTGCGAGACATGTTGAAATCTTCAGCCAGGACCATAAACGGTATTTTCCTTGAGGAAAGGTATCCACGTAAAAGGGGGAAATGGGTAAATCAACGAGTTCAATCAAACAATGGGCGAGGTAACACGCCTATGAGAGTAAAACGATGCTGCGCTCCCGAAACCCCACTCCAACTAAACACACCTTCCCTCTCCGCTGCTGACAGTCGGCTGTGTGCTGCCTTCACGTGCTCCTCGTGAGCTCCGTATTCTCGCAGGTTTAAGGCGCACATTTAAGTGCTATATTTGGTCAGAAATAAAAAACAAAATGGACGCTGTAACAAATATATATATATAGTATATATATATATTTGTTTTGGCTGTTTGTTTTGTTTTGTTTTTTAGTGGCTGTTGTTTTATTTTAGAAATCAAGCCTGTAAGAGCTTCTTTGTGCTGCAGTAGCAGAGTAAATAGGAGGAAATACACATCAGGAATGTAATAGGTGTTTTGATGGCGTCATTCATTCATTTTCTTTATCCCCTTGTGTGTATTCAGGGTCATGGGAGACTGGAGTCCATCCCAACATACACTGGGTGGAAGACAGAGTAACACCCTGGGCAGGTCGCCTGTCTTTCACAGGGCGAACAGATAGACAGACAGACAATCACTCGCACTAATATGTAGCCTATACCTATGGGCAATTTAGAGTTTCCAGTCCACCCAACCTGCATGTATAACTTTAAACAAAGAGTCAAAATAGAAACATAGCCTACAATAATACTATCCCTACTTATTTAGATGTAATGCCAAACAATGATATATATTTATAAAATCCATTACTATTACCGTCAATTGTTGACATGGCTTCCATGTTCTCTAAACATCTTAGCAACTCGGGTAGCCTCCCATAAGACATTCCCACTTTCCCAGTTGTATTCACCACTTTGTCGGGTGGTTCATGTGCGCTCAAATCGTAATCGCCATATTTCCCACAGTCCAACAGCATTAGAACGCAGCAGCATTTTGTCAAATCGCAGAGATTTGGTGCGCCACCCTCCCATATCTCTGTGCCAAATGAGCTCGATTATTGCTGTAATATTCAGAAGGAAATTACTTTTTCCTTTTACAAAGATTACATTTTAAACTTAAATATAATTATCCGCCCTAAAACCACTATAATATGCCTATAACATTTTTTATTATGACTTCTAGCGTGTCTGTAATAGGCCTATATGCTGTACTAGCCTGATCCTATGGAGACTTAAATGCTGTATTTGTATAGTATCCTTCTAAAATCATTATAGGATTTGGCATATACAAATGTGAACTTGTAGGCCTATCTTTATCAAAATCCTGCTGCCATCTGAGTAGGCTATATTATAAAAAATTATGTGCAATGCAGTTGTCACCATGCAGTTTCTCACTTCTCTCTTCACAAGAGAACATATTATGTATACAATTGCATTATGTAAGGCTGTAAGTCATACTGTAACTGTTTGCAGTAACACCATAGGTGATGTTTTTCTCACAGTGGATAATTGGTGTTAGCTCCATTGTACATGCTAATTAGAGTCTGAGTGCCCACATAGTGTGGGATTGTAAATACTGTATTGGCTTTCTCATCTGGGTAAAATGTCTCCCACATATCAACAACATGAGCTTTCTAATTTCTGTCAATAACCACACACACTTCACTAGGGGAATGTGAATGGAGACACTTGTTTTATAGTCGAGTCAAAAAACTGGCAAGTAGTGCCCTCTTCTGGTGAATGGATTTTACACATTAAACTGAAATTGAGAAGAAAATATTCTGTTCAGGAAAAACAAAGATCTTAAAACATGTCATCATTAACCACTTTCAGAGTCTGCAATGGCAGTAGAAGCGTCAATATCTTAACTGAATTATAATAATAAAAAAAGGTCAAAGGGTAAACCAGGTTTGAAAATGCATTGTTAGCCACACTTGACTTTAATATGTAAAACATCTAAAAATTAGTAGTGTCATTCTCTTATGCCATAATCAGTACAGGTACAATGTGACACTGCTTTGCCAATCCAAGTCAGACACAGAAGAACAGAATAGTTCACTTTCCTTCATGTAGTTCATTCTTCATTTAAAAAAATGTGTACAGTGGAGAGGAGCAGCAAACCAAAGTACAGACACAGTGCTAATCTTCTGAAATGTGTAAAGGTGCACTTATGTCTGTGTACCCCCATTCCACCCACTAACAAACATCTTCTCTTTTCTTTAAGGATGAAATACTGTTAGTAATAGATGGCCCATCAGTACACAGAGAGTATGGCTGCTCCATGTAGTGTGAGCCCAACACTGGATATCTACACCAAATTCAGTCCGTTAGGCTGCCAACATCTCTCTGTCCGGCTTGTTCTTTGCTTGTTTCTTCTCTAGAAAACACAAAATGAAGCAGACATAGTCAGTTTGAGGTCAATTATACACATCCGTACGATGTATGATGGTGTGAAACAAGAAGGTTAACAGTGTAGTACCTGGCTCAGCTTTAGCCGCCTCTGGGACCTCCGGTATTGGCTCAGTGGGGACGTCTGGAAGTGCTACATCTTCTCCCTGTTCCAGTAGAAGATACACAGATACATACATCACACATCTGACAGGTCAATATTACCAACACATCGTCGCTCTCGGGTGAAAACCTTGTAACTCTAATTTTGGTGATTTTCATGTTTTAACCTCAGGAGGAATACAGGTTCCTATAGGAGAAAATTTCACAATTTGATGAAACCTTTTCAAAACCAATTCAGTTCTATGGTTGATTGTTGATCAGTTAGATTTAGTTAGGCTCATTCTCTGCACAGTCCTTTGTGACATGCTTATGATAAAGGGCTGTATAAATAAACAAACTTGAACTTCAATTAGATAAACTCAAAAATGCATGGTTGTCAAGCTATGAACAAGCTGCTTTTTTTTAGTTCCTCAAAAGTTGACAATTTTGGAGATGTGAGGTTTTTGTCCAACAACAGCACCATGCTGCAGTGCCATGTTCAACACTTTGCAACCCACTCAAGAGACTCTAATAACAAGACTAGGTCAAAACCTAGTATATGGCTGGACCATGTATGGGTGTGCCATGTGCCACGGCCGACCAATGGTGTAACTTCATCACTCAGTCAGTCAGTCAGTCAGTCAGTGAGTGACAGACATTTGCATTTATAGGGCTGGCCCCGCTGTTGCGGTCCAGCCAAAAATGATACTGAGTGGGGACAGGGGGGATCGGAGGAGTGGGCTTTTGGTCATAAAGTCAAAGATTCAAATGGCTGGGAATAACCTAATGGGATGGCTGGGAAAATCCATATGCGCAAGTTCCTCAGACAAGTCAGGAGATGCGTGGGAAAAGTTATTCATACTCAGACTCGGGCTACACAGCGATTAATGTTCTCTTTGTTATGGCACATCCAGAACATTGAGATCAGCTACTTGTAGGGAAATGGGGTTTACATTGACTTTTGCATGTTCCCTTTATCATCATCCAATTCTGTCTTGATTGATGTTTCTTTTGGACGTCACTCCTTTGGGTAGCCTACTATAAATATAATTATTTGCAGTGACATTCAGTTGTGCACTTGAGTTTAATTTCTATAATTGGATCTAACCCAGACCGAGACTCAATGCCTGTGTTGAAGTGTGAAACATAGTAATTTATGTACTTTGACAGGCTAGGGAGTGTCTGTCATTTGGAATAATCATACTATGAAAAGAAGAATTTGTTGAGATTTTAATTATTATGAATCTACCAAAGTAATATTCACAACTGTTGTTAGATTATAGCCTATTATCACACTTAAAATATTGTGGTTTTCTTCAAAGTGCTTGTAGGTTTGCTAGGATCATTCCACCTCCTCTTGAGAGACGGATATTGTGCATCCAAAAATAAGCCTGAGGTCAGAATACCGACATGCAGAGTTTTGGTATAAAATCCCCACTGCACAGACTTGACTCAACTCTGAATCACAGCTTTAAACTTTTAACTCTTTAGCCCCTCGACTGCTCCAGTGGAAATGCTAAGTGGCCAACAGTTGAAGTCTGTGGTTGCACTGGGGTCAATGTGTGTGTAACTGTACGAATGTGAAGCAGGGTGTTGCTGGAAAAGAGCATGCATGCTCAGCAAACGTTCTCTGGATAAATAAAGGTAAAAAATAACACAGATGAACACCCACCTGAGTGATAGCTTCCAGCTCTGCTAGAACAGCGTCTTCATCCTCCTCTGTTAGAGACCCAGCCAGCATCTCATCTATTTGCTGCAGGACCATAAAAATGTACATTAGTTGGTTGCACAATGACTACACAGATTTTGTTTTCCTTTACTGAACAAGTACAAGCATGCATCTCATTTTATGTGCTTGATAATTAAGATTAGAGTTCTGAATACTTTAATGGACACTGAAAAAAAAAAACATTATTGTTTTATTCAATAGATAGTTATGGTGAAAAAGTATTCATGTGCAGACAGGAAGTCTAGAAAGGGTCCAACTTAACCAATCAGCATCCTCTCAACAAATTTTGTAATGTAGGAAAATTAATAAAGAAACATACACCATCTTCAAAAAGCAATGTGTTGGTACTCGGTTCTTGGTAGTGACCTTTAGCAATAGTACAATACAAGGACTTTACAATACAAAGACTGTAACCTACTCAGGCTGATACCCAATACCTGTAAACAATTGGATGGGCAGCAATAGCTACACACAAGTGCTCTTGACTGGCATCAAGTGGGTGTTGATAATAATAGGATATTTACCCTTTGATACTCAATAGCTTCCTGGGTCTCATCCATGATTCTCTCCACATCCTCTATAGACATGACCTGACACAAACAAGACAAGAATACCCATATTAAGGAAAAGAGGGTTTTTGATCAAAAGTGTTTTTCACATACTTTTTTTTTCTGGCTGGATTGTGAGATGAGAGAATTTCCTGAGCAAGATCTGAACACTGTATCCAAGGATGTGCTGCAGTCACACTGCTGTAGTCAAGGATTTGCTTCTTAATCCTTTAATCTTCAAACAATGTGCACCGGCTATGCTAACACAAAACACAAGCTTTCTGTGCTGCTCAATCCTCACGCAAGGATCACATTAAAGAAAGTAAGCTTTCCAGCAGAAAGTTTGACAGTGTACAGCAAAATCCTGTTTTTGAAAAAGCACGGACTGCCACAAATCAAAAGCTTAAGGGGGTATTATCACAAGAGGGCAAGAGGCATATTTCTAAATTAAAAAGACAGTCAAAATACATGAAAGAATATTTACCTCATGCATACTCTTCAGACAGTCATTGCCGATCTTGAGCCCCTCGATGACTTTCATCTCAATTTGGATAAACTCAATATCTTGAACCTGTTGAGAAAAGACAAAAGACAAAAGAAAAAATAATCAAGTATTCATAGATGAACCCATACTACAAATTTAACTACACAGTAATTAACATTCCAGTCAAACAGCATTTTGAGAGCATCTTGCTTCCTTAGTTTGATGTATTTCCTGTTGAAACAGGATATTGGGGCAGGACATAATGCAGGGAACGACCATTCAAGTGTAAACCAATGGGAAATCAGTTAGGGAGAGAAAGCTAGCTGTATTTGGGAGGGGCAGAGGGGTGGGATTGTTCAGAAATCAGTGTTGGTAGTAATTATTAAATACTGAATGAAATCAAATAGTCAAATGCAACAAGATCCTTACCATGCGCTCTAGGTTTGAAATCTGATTTTCAGTCTTGTCTAGTAGCTGATCCTGATACCGCTTCTTCTTAAGAAGCAGCAGTGCCTTCCTGTAGTAACAAACGGAAAAGGTAAAACAAAACAAAACATTATTATATTTTAGTGTAGTCCTAGAATGGCTAGTATTACAAACAAGACAATTGACATACACTCACAGATCATCCTGTTGATCCTGTGGAGGGACCTACACCTTGTCAAATGTGTCAGGATCTGTGTCTAGTTGTGGAGTGTGTGTAGAGTTGTGTTTGTGGCAAAATTCTCCCTATAGCTGTCTTTACCACAGGTCTAATATGGTAACCCTAACCCAACAAATACAAACTAGAAGAAGCCTATTTTCAGACAGGCAGTGCAACTTTTCAAAGTGTTCTTTCTTAAACCTAATGTTTTGTTTTTAATAAATAAATGTAGGATATTCTGAAATATATTCCACAACTGCACCTTTTCAAGTTTTTCACTGCAGCTTGCCTACATGGTAATGGTGTTAAATCTACTGTTCCAGATCTGAACTGCACAGGGTACACCAACACCAGCTATTACTGACTGTAGCTGTTGGTCTACAGCACTTACTCTTTCCTCCCATCCTTCAGCAGCTGCTTGGCCAGAAGCCTCTCCTTCTCCAGCTGTAGTGTGATTCTCTTCTTGTACTGCTTCAGCTTATCTCTCTGCTGTTTCAGTTGCTACAAATAGAGAGAAAGCAAAAGGCTCAGGCCTCTTCTTTTCAAGTCACAACATATAGGCTAGATGTAATAGCTTATTTCAGTAACACACTGATACAACTAATACGCACAATGGTATGTAATAAAACTATAATTGCCATAGGTATGCTAAATGTTATTAGCTTAGCCTATCTTAAACAGACTCATAATTGGATCTGGACTGCTTCTAAATCATAATAATATATGTGCTTAAGAGACAGGCTAGCCAGCAAAATACCTGGCTGACCCTGGCTAGCTCTTGGCCAAAGGACAGTGTCTGACTGGTACCTGCTGGCACAGCTCTCACAAAACAGCTGTCGCAGAGTAATTGGTTGGGTACAGTTAGCTTGATTAACAAACCAATTTTATTGACGGAGAATGAACATAAAAAGGGATCTATATCGGATTGGCTACCTTTAACTCAAGCTACCTACTGGCCATAACGTACAGCCAGTTAAACATATAGCCTACTAATCAGGGGCAATCGTACACTAATCTGCTACCGAGATCAGCTCACCAAAATCGCTTTGTCTTGTTCCGTTACTCGAGAAGGGCGACTCTTTCTCCCAAAAACGTTTCCCATTATTTAGCCACATCCCCGCCACATCCCCCTGCATTAATAAACAAGATATTACTTCTTAGTAAGCATCTTGCTATAACATTTAACAGCCTGAAATTGCTAGCAGGCTAGCTGGCTAACACCATAGCCACACCTCTTCCGTGTTTCCTACGGCAAGTGGGACAGGACATTGTTTCTGTTCGTCCCCAGTAGCTGCAGGTCCTTCCTGGTCCTTCCACTATCTCTCTGTGCCAGACTATATGGCAGTGATGATATCATGGTAACATATTATAAATTATTCAGTATGTACTTTGATTTCTGTTCTGTCTTAAATAGTAAAGTATGTTGTGATATATTCAAAGTAAATATGTAGTCATATCATTTTCTCATGTAAATTATTAAAGGTCTAGTCCAATGTGTTACACCTTCTCCACACATGGTATTCTTTAGCAAAGGACCTTAATGTAAACTTACCCAAATTATTATAACTGTCAGCATTGTGGACATTTGACTAACACCTTTTGAAAACCTCTCCCGGGTGTCAACAGAATCAAATAGATTTAGAACTCCAATCTACTTCCTGCATGATATCTATGCCCAGGTTTTAATGAATGCTTGGTCTGACTGGCCAACAGTATGCATAGTTAATCAGGTGTCCCGTAGTCTGTCAGACAATAGCCAGCCAGCTAGTTGCCAAACGAGCCAAAATCTCGGTGTCTCCATTGTTGCTGAGTGCTGAAGATCCAACACTGGATTTTTGTGCCCAAAATATATAAATATTGGCCTGCTGTGGAAGGTCAGGCTCTCACTCAGTCCTACAAGCTTTATACCATCTAATTATCAAAAACTGGAAAAAAAAAAAAAAAATGATGCTGATTGTCCTGACTGAGTTGAAATCGTTCCACTGAATCTTCAAGTAAAAACCAAATGCATTACTAGATCTAGGCTACCACAGTAACAGTAAATAATCAATAAACCGTCATATTGGAGCATGACAAATTAACAAACACAGGTTTGAGTAATATCCTTTATACACAAACATTACATATCAATTTAGTCTGATACGTCATCAAACATAGAAAACAGCAGATAGTAGATTTCTCCAACCATGAAGAGAATGACAAACCTCACCCGCAAGAATATGGATACTGTGGGTAACCTAACAGTTGGATCAGAGAACAAACGTTCTATTTCTACTTATTCAATCAGTTCACATTTTACCAGTTGCAGGAGAGGTTGTACTAGCGGCACTGGGTTTTACAAGCTATTCAATATTTCAGGATGGTATATTAATACAACATGGCAAATAACTAACATAAAAGTACTGACATTTGTATTTTGATGTTTATTCATCCAGTGATTATGTCAGTATTAATACTTGGATTTGATTCAAAAGCCATTCTGTGCTTATGTTTTTTCCAGGGGAATGTTCCACATGCAAATGTAGTTTACAAATGTACTAAAGCAGTATGTCCCTCAGCTACGGCTATTATTTGACTCTTAGCCCTGATAAGCAGGTCATGTAATTCAGTATTAAACCATGGAAGAAGAGATGGCTAACCGTATCACAGTTACACAACTAGAAACAGAAAAGTAAACATGCATCCTTCTTCTGCGCAGATAAAGTCGTCACAAATACCAACAACACTGAGTAGCATCTTGCTTTGGCTCTTCAAATCAAGATTATAATATTTGGTATGGTTTTCACTGACATCAATTGTTATATGTACGAGATAAAAATACGGTGTCTGATTAATCCATATAAAGCACCCTGAAGAATTACATGAAGGCCTCAAAGTTGTAAGGAATAAAATCACTGCCAGGGAGTCAGGATGTGGCTAGTGTCACGATGAAAGCTCTCTGGGTTGTTGTCAAATGCGATCATCTCATTTGTTGTAGCCTACACCTGACATCAAAACGGTGACCATGTTTGTGATCACATTATATCCATGCAGGCCACTATATCACATGAAAAAGCGAAAACCATCTTTTTGATCCACAGCGAGTTCACAGTCTCTTGCTCTGGCTTAAATGCTTGTGTTGAGCAACATCATTTGCATACATAATGGCAGCAACAACAGTCTTGAGAATCATCAAACTGCACAGACACTCTCCATTCAAGATTTATGCTCTGCATTGATGTGTTATTGAGGTGATTGCCTCATATGTCCTGCTTTCATGTCTCAGACTGGGACAGCGGGCTGCAGCTTCCGTAAACAGGATTATGCCATGAAGACAGCCTCCTCGGTAGGAATCCAAAGTCCCAGACAGTGTGTCCCTGAGAAGAAATCAGTAGGTAGCAGGCTACACTTGGAAGTCAGTCCCAAAGTGTCTGATCTGGGCCTCAGTCATAGATAGGTAGGTGGTCCTCATGCTGGGTGAATACTGCAGGGAAAAACAAATTATAAAAACACAGTTTAGCACATTTATGCACGGACTGCAGCAGTTGGCAATATCATCAAGCCTCAGAGTGAAATGCTGAAATGGTGTGACTGTGATCTGGTCTAAATTGGGGGAGTAATGCTTTCGATTATGAGCTGCTCTTTGATTAGGAGCTGGTGGAATCAGGGGATGGCGATTCAATGCAACAGTACAGTTAGCAGAGCTGAAGAGCGGGTGAAGAGCAGGCAGAGGTCAGGGAAAGAGTTGGGGGTCACAGCTCAAGTTCCACTCACAGGTAACACTCTGGACACAACAGCGCCAGGAGGTCAAAGATCACACAGCTGAGGTACTTTACAGAGGATCTTTAGGCTTTGTGTTATAGGACCAAACATTCTGAGTAGCAAGCTTTATTGCAGAGGTAAGCACACCGCGTGTCACTTTGAGGAGTGGAATGAAAATGAAATCATGCAAATTCAGGATTTAGTTATACAACAGAAAACTTACTGTTTCTAAATGTCTGAGTAAAAGAATGAAAATTAAAAAAAAATGGTTAGTTGCAAAGTATTGGTTAGACACCCTATTATGCAACTGCTCATATGAATGCATAAACAAGTGCTGGAGTGCAAATATAAACTGTGGCATTACAGTGCTGCAATACAATAAAAAAGTAAACATTGTTTTCTCAGTGTACCTATACAATGTATAACAAAAAACAAACCCTTCAAATTTTTCACCTCAGAATATACAGTATAGAGATAAAGACTTGTAGTTTCAAGCATTTCTGAAATCCTAAATAAAAAACAAAACAAAACAAAAAAATCACATATTTGTTCTCTTCTCTGTTCCTCTCACCCCCCTCCCTCCATGCCTCCCCCTTTATGTCTGTGAACAGTGTACTGCTGCAGCTGAGACTCAATGGAGAACATTTGTTTTCTGATTGAATTGTTTTGTCTCTGCTGTAGGCTACGTTCCTAAAAACAAGTGAAGAAGATGCTGCTTCAGAATAGCATTATCCATCAGCCAATGCTGCATAAATGTAAAGGTGCTGCATGTCTTTGGCACAGTCCGAGTGTAGGTCAAGCACTTAGAAAGCCAAACAGACAAAAACCTAGCCTTCCTCTAGGAAGACTGGTTGTTGTGCAACAGTCCTGGCCAACTACTGGGGTCTTGAGGTTGTGACCAAGGGCAAGAGTCAGACCTGAGGAGCTCACCCTAAGCAACAGCTGCCTTAACTGTGGATTAACTAGGTTTATCTTTAATTTAGCTCCAGTTATGGAGATGCACAAAATGACTATGAGCTCTACCATTAAAACTAAAGCAGGCAATGCTGCATTTATCCACCACTATCCCTCGGTCATTTCACACACACGTAAATGTATGCATTAGCCTTTACATGGACTAAATCCTTACCCTGTAAGAAGCAGAAATACTGTATAATCCAAGGCTACGCTGAACAGGATGTGTGTATATGCTCAAGGCTTAGTAGTAAGAGCATCTGCATACAGAGATGGCACTAGATTAGACAAAAGTGAATGCACCTCTGTCAATGACCAGCAGAGAGCAGTCTGCCATCATTCGCAATGCAACATAAGTGGTGACTCCCTTCACTGGCTTCTGAGAGTGTGAGGGGCTTTGTACAGTGTATGTGCATTGATGTGTTCATGATGCTGCTGTGTGTGTTTCCTGTTTGTGTTGTGGCAGTGTTGATGTCAGTAGTGCGATCATTGTCATCACACTAGGGACACTAGGGCCTCATAGGGCCAACGCACCGAGGGAGGCGGGGATCCTCTCCCTATCAGTGGCACATTCTCATAGCGAGGGTTCCCTCCAAACAGCATGGACTGATTCCTGTGACAGAGGGGAAAAGAAAGTCTGTAAGAGATGTAACACACACACAAATACACAAATACACAAATACATCGTCATCCAGTGGGTCTTACATGTATTCAGAGGAGGGGATGACATTGGCGGCAGATTGTAGAGGTGGGTGTAGGCTGTTCTGGCTGCCCATGCTGCTGTTATAGCTACAGAAGCTGTGGATGTTGGACCTTCCGCGGTTAAAGGATATCCGCCGTGCTTGGGGGTTGAACGGGTCCTCCTCATCTATGTCATCATAGTCTCTGTCCCTGGAAGACAGGTACACACACACACACACACACACACACACACACAGAAAAAGGACACAATCAGAGGGGGGTACATGTGTTACCACCTTGCAGGAGAGCATTGTGGGCAGTACATAATGGGATAAGGGTGTCGCATGGCGCTGACCTGCTGCCAATGAGAGTCCAGGCACGGGGGATCGCACACAGCATGGCAGAGAGCGCGCAGGCAGCCAGCAGAGCGAACAGAGAGAGGTAGAGGAGCCCTTCCACCCCGTCATAGCACACACCCATCAGAGCGTCCAGGTAGTCCTAGAGGGACGCACACACACACATATATACACAGACACGTGTATATTTACACACACATGCATATACAGTAGATGTAAACATAGTAGGGATGGGACGATATGCTAATGCTATATCTCATGATACAATTCGTTACGCAATATCGGGTTCATGCTTCGACATAACCACAATACAATATAATTAATAGTTCACTAGCAACAAAGTCTGACTGTGCAGAATTATGTTTATTTCTGAGCCACAGATCTTTCTAGCAATGACGTTGTCTTGCTAGAATGTAAACAACAATTTAAAAATGTCATTAAAAAGTGCAAATTATATAATCTAATCTAATATAAATTTGTGAATTTCTGATGGGCAAGCCGTCTCTTGTGATTATTACAGCAGAATAAAATATTGCGATTCATTTTTCTGCCCCAAGATATGTCACATTTTTGTATTGTGATATATTGAATTTCAATATATTGTCCCATCCCTAAAACACAGGCATGCATACATGTATATGTACATGTGACATGAGCACAGTGATGCACCCTCACACACACCCACTCACACGGGAGACAGGTTTAAGTGGCTTAGAGCTATGCTATGAAGCAGCCCTATTAAAAGGTCCCCTGGTCTGAATCTGACCTTACCTTATGTAGCCCACGGCAGTCCAGCAAGGCGGTTAGCTGGTGTAGATTGAATTCAGTGGAGTTCAACAGTCGCTGGATCCCCAGAAGGTCTCTCTGTGTAACAAGGTACAAAAGAGGAATGAGTGACACACACCTTTACACAGTCTGGGGTAATGGTCTGTCAGCCAGCCACTCACCTCAGCAGTGGGAAAGATGGGCACCGAGAACTGCAGCAAACCCTGGATCTGGATTTGCATGGTGGTAAGGGACCGTTGGTAGACTGTCAGAGACTGTGACACATATGTACCCAACCGCACACACACACACACACACACACACACACACACACACACACACACATACACCACAAACACAAAGAGTGGATCATATTAAGAACAGCACTGTTTGAGAGCAACATGTCAACAAGTAATTTGATGTTCAGTAAGGCTTTGTAATGCTCTTAACAGAGGACACATTTCTTTTCAGACAGATTATACCCCTGCCCTCCTCGCCACACCACCCAGGCTAACCCGCCATTCACTGCCCCTCCTCCCCGTTCCCACCCCCCGATCCCAAGCATAAACAAAAGAACAATATTTACATCATCTAGGCCATCGGAGAAAAGATTATACTACTTAACAGGCATCATATTAAGCCCTAAATGGATACTGTCATGATAACAAAGCATGTAGATTGTAATAATTATTGGTCATGGATTTAGCCTCCATGAATTTGCTCAATACATGCTACAAAAATACCACCTCTTTTGAATACAGGAGTGGACAAAATAGCAGAAACATCTTAGATATATAAGAATGGCAAATGTGTAATATGGAGTACGGCCACACCAGCTTCAGTCCTTGCAAAAGCTGTCATACCAGTCCTGAATTATGCGTAGTGGGATATTGAACCATTTTTCAAAAAGGAAAGCCTCCAGGTCTTTGAAGGATGAAGGAGGAGGTGCATGAAACCTCTCTTGCAGTTGTTTAGCAGTGTGTATGGACACATTATCATCTTGGAATATGGGAAGATCATGAAGGAACAGTGTGCACCTGCTCATATAAAATGATCTCATATTCCTTGGCTGTTATAGAACCATGCAGAGCCTAATCACTCTCACAAGTTCGCTGCTCATGCCATTACAGATCCATCTTTGGCATCCTTTGGCTTCCTCCCTATGTCAGCCCATCCAGATATAGGAAAAAGGATGAAAGACGGCTCAGGTTTTACGCTCCATACACCAGGCTCTGCATCTTTGTGCGCTGGCCTTGAATACAAGCAGTTTCCGAATGGCAGCCCTGCCACAAACACCAGCTTTGTGTAGCTCATGACGCAGAGGTTTTGTTGAGACTGTATCACAATATTGATTCATTTCTGTGGTCATTTTTGAGTCCACAGTTTTGTTGTGTTTAGCAATTATCCTGTTAAATGTCTGTCTATCTCTGTCGGTGAGCTTTGATTTGCAACCACAGTTCCTCTTTGCCTGTGTTTGGCACATCACGATTTTTGAGACTGTTTCCCTTGCCACAGTAAATAATTTTGTAGTTTTTGTGACCGATGCACCTGCAATTCGAGCACTGATTATTTGCCTCTTTGAAACATGCTAGCTGCCTGCTTTCAAAACTCACATATAATAGTAGTGATTGGCGGACCTCTTTTGAAGTCGGCACATACAGCTAAATGGCATCCGACTTAATACGACTTTGTAGCTGTGATTCAGTTACTTCAGAGTTAAAACCATTTTTATGTGGTGTTTCTGTAATTTTGTCCACATCCTGTATGTTCCTGCATAATATAATAATGAATAAATAAATAAAAAGTGTCAGCAAGAATACCCTAAGGCAGAGTTTATGCACAGGGTAAGACATGGCTAATTATTGAAGACCTACATATGAAAAAGGGATATTCTTTGATCAAAGTTTATTTGGGTTATCGCTTTTAAGTAATTAAATTAGTGTTGGGGGCTCATTTTTCAGAACTGCCGATTAGGGCCCGATAAAGATCTGGCTGTCTGGTATCTAATGAGGAAAAACTATTTTTAAAATAGCAAGATATTTTCCAGTGTGACGGTCTTAGTAGACAACTATAACTCTGGACATTTTGTCAATACCTGCTGGAAGGGGTTGGGTAGATTCGGACTGCAGAATAGATAATAGTGTGCAACATCTGAAAAGAGAGGGAGAGAGAGAGACACAGAGAGAGAGAGAGAGAGAGAAAGAGAGAAAGAGAGAGAGAGAGAGAGCGAGAGAGAGAGCGAGAGAGAGAGAGAGAGAGAGAAAGGGAGATTTATCATTCTGTGAGAGGGAATTCATGGTAGCTGTGCAATTCTAGTTGTAGAGATAAATTACCTGCACTGAGGAAATCCTTGGTTTGGTTAACAATAAACTTGTCTGGAGACACACAGAAGTCGCTGATGCCCTGTGGGACAACAAAGGCAAGCTGTGATATGTGAAGCATGCAAGATCAAAAGAACAATCTAGTGCAATGTTTCTTCAAGCCATGAATAGCTACAATTATTGTGCTGTTATTGAGTAAAACTGATTTTACACTGGCCATTTATTGACAATCACACAATATGCTCTATTTGCATAAGCTCTATTTGCTTTACAATATCTGAATTACCATTAATAAAACATTATGCAGTTAGAAAAAGTAAGTGTCTTGCAACACTTGGCATTATGGCAACACAGGGAATTGAGTGGGCCAGTGGAATATAAAATGTTCACACACATGCAGACACACACAAACACACACACACTCACACACACAGACATACACAGAGAGAGAAACGTGTGGTATATAGGAACAGACCTCATGCTTTGTTGACTATGTAGAGTCATGCTTTGCTAACCTTGTCTGGAATCTACAGAGTATTTTCATGCTCTTTAATTCATCCATGGAAGGCTGCTGATGTGCATGCATAAACAATTGTATAGAGTCAAGGTCATGCAGCATGGCTAATTCCCTTACACTCGTACTATTCCTCAGAACAAAAACAAATAAATAAACAAATCAAAGCTACTACTACTGCTAGAAATGAATAATAACAAAAACAACTTGAATGGAATGATTTCCTGAATGGGATGTGCATACATCATCATTCACAGCTGGGGAAAATGGCAGGCTACCACTCAACTGATCATGTTCGGAGGGATCGAGAAATCTGTTGTGATGTTGAGTCAAACATCAAAGCCTCTTGCCATTCAATCCTAACACAGTCTGAGAGGCCAACGCTCTTCATATCAACCCCAATAAAAGTCTATCTCTACTGTCATTTCCCATAGTTAGATTTGCACTTGTCTCGCTTTCAGAATATCACCACATCGCTAAGCCACAGCACCGGCATTCCTCAACTGCAATCACATGACATTTGTATTCAACACACATTGCACAGTGACATGTCAAGCACTGCTAAGATTCATTCATTCATACCATTCATTCTCTAACTAATTATACTAGTAGTTTTATATGTTGCATCTCATAAAATATGTATGAATTTATGAACATTTTCTAGGACACCACCATCGTTTAGCTTCCTTTCAAGATGCACCATAGTCTCTATGGATTTTTGGGTAATGCTTGCTAAACAGGTGCACCTGCTTGTTTTGCATCCTGTCCCACATTCACTTCCCAATACTGAAACTAGGAAGTCAATGTTCTTTGATAATCCACTACTATGTGGAGGATTGGCCTGTGACCCATATCTCATTGGCTAAACTAATCTGGCTAATAACCTGGCAGATATTTGCTGAGCGTCCTTATATGAGTCTGTCTGTCACAAAGTTACAGCTCAGCTCATGGGCAGTGATATCTAATGGAGAGATGCACACTACAGCCTAAAACCCATACTGAACTATTCTGGATAAGGTGGTCAGTACGTTCAAAGGTCTTAATGCTGGGATATGTTCTATTGTAATGAGCTGAACTAAGCCATACACACAGTCCAAGTCATAGGTAATCTGGCTGGCACTTGGCAAAGTCAAAACTGGTCCTGCAAAGCTTAAGCCAGAATAATGTGTAATTATCTGGGCTGAAGCTTTGTACCTCAGGCCACTGAGTTTATCACTGCTGGGTAGCTCTGCATCCACACAGAACCATCACAACAGATGTAAACATTTCACACCCTTGTAGCTCATTTCAGGTTAAATTCAGCTGTCATTTCCCCCTCTTCATCCTCTCATCCAGCCCTGCCTCTCTTAAAACAGCTGTCCAGATGCCAAATCCTATGGGATAATCCACAAACGCCACCCAGGTCTCAATGGAGTGACAAGAACTATGGAGGGACAGAAGGAGGTTGGTGGAGAGGGGGTACTCTTTGCACCCTAGACAGTGTCCATAATACAGTCTGCCTCCATTAAACCCACTAAGCCCAGATGTGGTCTACACATGGTGTGCAGTGGATTGAGAGAGAAATTAAGCTAGATAAGAGAAAATACATTTTAAAGAAAGGAGGGCAGAGGAAATAGAGGGAGGGAGATTGGCCATTTTACCAAAGTAATTAATGCTGGAAGCAGCTTTGTTTACAACAGTGGGGGTAAAGGTCGAGTAACCTAAAAGGCTGGGGGCTTGTAATCAGCTTTACTGCATCACTGACCATAGGACAGCACACACTGTCGACACAACAAACAGATGCAGACACTTTTAACTGGGAAAGAACACACTCTTATTGACAGCAACGCTCTCGAGGAGTAATTGCATGGGGAGGGAAGTTCAATTCAAGAACTGGCCATCACCCCGACACAGTGAGCAATACTCAGCTAGACACCTCAGTAATCTGTCCTAAGATATCAATAATATAGGACCTTTCTCTGTCACTAATGTGGTAATATTGGCTCTACCACTTTTCAACACAGAAGAGTGATTTAGTCTTGCCTTCGCAGTTTTGCAACAGATGATAAATATCTTTTAGTGGCAGCATCTTAAGTGTTCATTTTTGTAAGAATGCTTTATGTATGCAGGTATCGATAGCTCTTGAAGAAGGCGCGGTGTGTTTTCTCACCACAGCTGTAGCAGTGCCCGCTCCCAGCGAGGCCCAGCTCAGTATCAGAGACAGCACTACAAAAGCCAAGATCCTGGAGGAAAAAGCAAAGAGGAGAGAGAGAGAGAGAGAGAGAGAGAGAGAGAGAGAGAGAGAGAGAGAGAGAGGGAGGCACAAAGACAAACACAGAGAAGGAGATGAAAGAGTTTGTCTTTGTACCAGTGATCTGCGGTCATTTTTCATTCAGTTAATTTGATTTATACTTTTACAATTTTGCTTGGAAATTGTTCTCCTTCCTCCTGAAGACAGATGCTGATGCATACATTGTACTGGTGCATAGTAGATTAGAAGATACAGTTGAAATTTGATTTGTTACAGAGTGGTAGAGAGATAAATCAAAACATGACTCATTGCGGAATTAACTTGTTTAGCTTTTGATTGTTAGTTCCATTCCCATCAGAAATGAGTTTGAGTTCTGAATCAAATGAATAGCTTATTGGAGGTGGCTTATGAATAAACATCACAACATCTCGACACAACACACTCTCTTGGTGACAACATGTGTGTCAGAAGCTGGAGAAAGCGCTGAGGGTTAGAGCGAGATAAACAGAGTGGAAAGAGAAAGAATGGCTCCCTGATGGACGTAAAAAGGCTGCAGAGGGCTTCGGTTCCCAACTCACTCCTCGAGCTGTCTTGAAAGCACCAATAAAGTAGCCTGAAAGCTCTTAATAATTAGTTAAGGGAGTAGGCTCATCCTGCCCAGGCGATCAATAGGCATTAGTGAGGCCCATCAGAGAGAGATGTGAGGAGAGATCCTGAGCATCATCCGCTAACACTGACACGCACGCCGCTCTAAATAGGGCAAACGGGAGGGGAAATCTAGATAGTGGATTTGCTCGTCGGACATCAGTGTTGGTTTAAAGCGCCGGCTGCAATTTATTTAAGCAAATGTCGGGCTACTATTTCTTTCAGTGTGTTAGAATCTAAAAGCTTGTTCTCTCTTTAGATAAAAAACTACAGTGGTTTTGATCTATAAGACAGGTAAGAGTCTAAGATCTAGCATCTACAGTACAAACTGATCAGTTGGCTTGTTTGGCCGTGAAAACACTTAGCCTACAATCTCTTCTTCAACTGTATGTGGGAATGGAATAAAGGATAAGCCAATGAGGAGAGGAATGAGGGCGGTACCATTGTCTGTGCTAGTGAAAGGACATAATGCTATGGTTGGTGCTGGTTAATGGAGCGCTCTATATGGTGCCAGAGAGGCTGACCGGCTGGCCGTCCATCAGCGATTTGTGATCCAGGCAGAGGCCACTGAGAGCAGAGATGGACCACAAGAATAAATGGCCTCTGACAGGCGATGAAAAGTACATGTCCACACACGCACACACACACACACACACACCAAGTACCTACGTGATGAGGAGCAACCGAGACTGCTTGGCCATCCCCAAGCAGGTGACCAAGCAGATGACCAGATCCAGAATCAGCAATAGCAGATAGGTCAACCACCTACAAGGCAGAAGAATGAAGCATCAGCATAATAATCCTCATCTACAGACAGCACACCAGATGCACATGTGCAAGGTGATGGGCAAGCCTCAGGGAGGGTTGGACCAACACGTGTTGACACAGGGATTGAATGTGTGAGATCTGTGTGCGCCATATATCAGCATTCCTGTCTCCTAGTTAGAGCCCATCTGTTTCAGGTCATTTCCAGCCTGTTGGCTTAATAATTGAACAGCACGAATCCATAGACATGAATTTTTCATGCACTGAAAGTGTCCTCTGCAGGAATGGCGCACATGGCGCGCTCAGCCTGGACTTGGAAATGTGTGTGTGTGTGTGTGTATGTGTGTATATATGTGTTTGTGTACCAAACACATGGGAGTGCTTACATGACTCATTTTCAACTCCACTAGCCCCTATGGCATTGTAAATTTGATAGCCGTGACCAAAAACATTGATCTCCAAGATTGGGCCACTTCATAAAATACTCTATATTGTAGTGTATTTGTTGTGGTGTATTTGTAGGATTTTAGTATTTGTACAGCAAGATTGCAGCTGCAGAACAGGATTCACTCATCCTATGTGAAGGAGTCTTGGAGTGCCATAACTCACTTACAGTATCTGATTTGTAACTGTACACTATGAAAGTATACTGCAGAATGGCCATTCCTCTGCTCAGAGAGGAGGGTGTAGGGATGGGAGAAAGTAATAAGAGAGACTTCAGTTCGATTCGTCTGCATGAACAGAATCAAAAGCAGTCCAGTGAACGCAGGGGCAGGGAGGAATTGAGAGACATAGAGTAGGGAGGAGGAGACAAAAAAGACAGGAAAAAAAAAGAGTGGTGGCATTTTTCCCCTTTTCTCTTTTGGGCTGGCTGTAACACTGACTGTTCATCAATACAGTCCCGCCAAAGAGTTCATAGCCCGATGGTTGCATGAAATCTAATCATCACACAGGAGACTGGCGTCAGGTTGCACACAGTGGCAACAGTAGTCCAGAAGAAGATCTGGTCTCAGGGCAGAAAGAACACGCCATGTGGAGGGCATGAAATAAATTATAGGAATAGGTCAGTGAGACAACACTGCTAATAATACAACAGTGGCTGCCTGTACTCTGCCATGTCAGGAATCTGAGGTATTTGCTGTCACCACTGCTGATCCAGACTACAATACAGTGTATGGACAAAATTATGTCAAAAGAAATGCCTTAGCGAAGGGTTATGGTGGTTCTGGAGGTGATGTGGGTGCATCTATTTTTGTGGTTTAGATTTAATCAAAGTTTTAACTCGACTATTGAGATGATGAATATGCAGGACCACTGTCACTGATAGGAGCAGTGTCTCCTAAGATGATAATTCCCCCATAGACAAGGCAGGAGTGGTTATCCTGTGGTTAGAACAGTGTGATATAGCCGACACACCCTCTGAATAACCAGATAACCCTAGTCAATCTTTTTAGTTTTTATGCTAGAATCTTGAAAACATTCATAATTCACTAACATTCATAAAGATGGAAAACCCAGATGTTCACTCAAAGACAGGAGGACCAGAATCATACTAGCAAAAGCATGCTACACTTTAAAAGAGGTGGCATCACCAAGGCAAGTTTCATGCTGGTGTTTCCGTTTTTTTTTTTATTAATACCCTGGACATAGGAATTACATTCAAATGCCTAATTGAGCCACCGATTTCATTAGCTAGTAGGTATCATCCACAAGAATCCAATTCATTGAATAAGTCTGAATAGGAGTTGTTCAAACACGTGGATCTCAATCCACGTAAGACCCACATAACGTCTTTTTATTTAACCTTTATTTCACCAGGCAAGTCATTAAGAGCAAATTCTTATTTACAATGGCGACCTGGCAAAAGGCAAAGCCTCTTGAGGGAGGGGGATAGGGGCTAAAAAGAAATGTCAAAAGTTAAAAAGACAGCAGCACACATCCAAACATTTCCAACACACCCACTACTTACATACAATCACAACAAGCATTACGTGTGACAACAAACATTACATAAATGGCATACAGTCTAGCACACAAGCAACAGGCAAGCAGCTAGCAGACAACAGCATCAGGCAATACAAACAGCAGAACAGGAATAACATATGACCAGGAAAGAGCATCAGGCAATACAACAACAGAACAGGAGTAGCATACACAAGCAGTAACACAGACAGGCAAAGCAAAACAGCCACAGCAAGAGAGGCGAGAATATTCATGGGACAAACAGTAAGCAATCGACAAGCAAGGGTTAGGGAATATTAGTGGGTCGGGAAACAGCTGCATGTATCAGTGAGAATGTCCATAATAGAGTCCTTGAAAACTGACTGATAAAATTGTCCAGTTTTAGTGTTTTTTGCAGATTGTTCCAGTCTTTGGCTGCGGCAGATTGTGTCTAGATTGTGTATCTATCAAATTCTATTGCAGAAAGTACCATAGCACCCACAATCTCCCTTATGTGAGTCTTTCCTTCCATGTTGGAGTGCCTTGTAATGGCAAAGCTAAATTAATCTTACAGTGCGGAACAACAGGCTGCGAACAGGTTAAACTCCATGTGAAACTCCATGGCAAAACAGTCTGGTTTTAGCTTTTACGTGCCCAAAAATAAGACAAACTACAGGAACTATCAAGTTATACTGAATTAGTGCATTCTCATAATTTAGAGCAGCAGTAATTGGAGCCTTAATCTCATAAAGTAATGTTGGATATTTTAATTATTTTGACTAGTTTGTTGTGTTTTTGATTGGCTTTGTTAGTTTGTTTGCTTTTTCCTCTTTACTGAATTACATTTTTGGCCTCTTAATACTTGCTCACGGTACTCTTTTGAAAAGAACATTGTTCTCAAAGGGAGAGAACCCTGTCACAATAATGGTGGCAATCAATCAAAAGCAGAGCAGTGGTCTGTGGGGAAGGAGATCATTTATGGTCTAATAGCCACTCTGCTATGCATAACACTTTGTGAGAGCAATAAGCATTAGTGCTCAAACTGCACAGTGGGCAATAAGCTCAATATCAGCTTTCATTTATATAGTGATCAGTAAAAATAGCTTTTCCGGTCTGTGTTCCGCAGGGAAGATCAATGAAAACCCATCTGGTTTGGTCTGCGTCTGGTCTTGATCACTTGTAGCATTATTCTACGCAGTGTGTTTGTTTCATTCACCACACACAGACAAAATAAAATAATGTCAATCACCCTAGGGGAGTGAGCTAAGCCTGGCCCACCTGTAATACTCAACGAAGGCTGTCTGGCTAGCGATGGCTGCCAAGTCCACCTTGGCCTTGCTGATGTCCGGCAGAGCGACCAGCTGGCGGATGATATTGGTGGCCATCTGCTGCATGAAGCGCAGAGCCTGGACGTAGTCGGGCCTTGTGGCAAAGATCTCATCCAGCCGCTCCAGGTGCTGCTTTAGACCCATTTCCATACTGCCCAGGGAACCCCCAACCTAAATATGGGAAGGTGGGGTGGGGTGTAAGGCAATGGATGAGTTAAGAGGGAAGAGAAAATGGCAAGAGAGGAGAAGAGAAAATGGGAAGTGAAGAAAACGGTAATAGGAGAGGGGTAGGTGAAGGGGGAATGAAATAGAAAATGGGGTCAGCAGGGAACAGAGATACAAATAAATAGATATTCATAAAAAGAGGTTCAAGATGTAGAGAGAGGTGAAAGAAGCAAAGTAGGAGCCCCTTGAGAAAAGATTAACTTTTCTTCTCGACTGTGTGTTTTGTTCTGATAAACAATGTTGGAGTGGAATACTGATGACAACACCGGAGAGACCTGTTATCAGAGGGGTCTGTGATGATGAGAACAGAGGAGGAGGAGGTGTAGTGAAGAAGAGTAAATACGCTTTACTTTTCTGTTTGAACAACATCAATGTGATGGAGTAAATGCCTTCGCTTTCCCAGCACCTGAAAAGCATCAATAGAGCTAGAAACAGGTCAATTTTAGCCTGATGCTGACTGAGAAAAAAATAAAAAACTCAGTTGAGCTGTGATTCCAATGGACTGGGAGTTTTTGTTCCAAAACAGCAGAAAGTAATCGCCATTGGTACTGATTGGTACTGACAACCCTGTCAACCCCCCACAGATATATTCTGGTTATTTTGTGCAAAGGGGCAGTAAAAATTGTACTTATTGCCCCTCTAATATATTAATTACAGTTTTTATATGCCTGGATTCCACTCGCTTACCTGAGTGATATACAGTCGTAAATGAATGTTTGCAGGATCTGTAGGTTAATATATTAATAGTTGATTTTATACTGACGATAGAGCAGATGTTTTCAGTGTGTACAGCTGACTGTATTGCCTCTGTATATCCTGATACATACATGCATGCTTAAAGTAATACTATCATAAAACTATAGATACTGTATCTGTCTGCATACGTGTGTGGAGTTCAATGTTTGCGTGTTTGAGTAAGATATTCGAAACCAGCGGGCTATGATTGATGTTCTTAAAATAAAAAGGACAGAGGAAGTTGACATGACCATGGCTTTGCTGAAAACAGAGATACAGAAACACTAACAGTACATTTTACCATTGCACTGGGTGGAAGATTTCTATTCTATATGCTAATCCACAAACAAAGCATACCCCACAGCAAGCTGAAAAACAGATCCTTCTCTATCGTTCTTTTGTCTTTGCTCCATCACACCCATGACCTACAGTATAGGTATTCTTTGTATAGCCCTTTGTTCACTTTAATAGAACCAAGTGAGTCAAATATACTGAACAAAATTGCGGGCATAAGCACAATTGTGGTCAAGGGAACTCACCAGAACTGAATTGAAAACATATCTCAACCTTTTGACCCTATAACCTTTCAAACTCACTTGATTAACTTCAGCTAAGTCCATGCTTTCTGTGGTCTGTGATTTAGACCCCAGACAGTAGCTATGTGTCGAGTCAGTACAGTCAGTACAAGGCCCATCCTCCACTCCAGCACTCCCGGGGGAAGAGGGTGTGATTGCCAGTAAACTGCTCTCACTCCCAGCCTCTGCGTTCATCATCTTTCACAGTTCTCACGGCGCCCTGAATCTTATCTACTAGCCATGTCTGCCCGAGCGTGAGGAATGGAATCCATCAGCTAGCTGCTCTCGGTGATCCACATTTCCCTAATCTGGACCATCCTGCCTTCCTTTAAAATGGATTAAAGCTCACTTTTACCGAAAGCAGGTCACAAGGAGGCTTCTGCGTATAGGACACACCCGTTAAATGAGACTGACTGGGCGCACAGCACTACTCCAAATGCCAATTTACATGCAATTTAACCTATTTGTGTGATGCCTCCAGTTAAAACAAAGAGAAATAAGACACTCAGGAGAGACACTCAGGAGAACTCTTATAAATATGAGGGAGAAAATAGCAATCAGTTTGATAGATGTAGGAGCTGCAGATTAAAATTGGCATTCATCAGTTGAGCACTAAACACTGCTCTGTTCCAAGAATCATAAGTCAAAGCTTTCAGTTTCAAAGAGGGGGAGGATCCTTTAACCAGGGTTGGAAATTGGAGTTGTGCAATTCTGAGACAGTGTGATTGACACGTTTCCTCATTTGTTATCTCCTGGCAGCGCTGAAGGGCTCTTCATATTGCAAGATGTATGCTGGAAATAAGAATGAAATAAATTGCCAGCTAACAATCAAAGCACCCCTTCAATGGCAAAGGGAGAATGAGTCAAATTATTCAAATCCTTCTCTCTCTCTCTGACAGATGACAATCCCTCCCAGAGAGTGAGATTCCAGATTTTATGAAGAGCAGAGTGTTACCAAGCCGTCATTGACTGGGGCTATTCTCAACACAGAACAGCCCAACAGCTCCTACAGTAAATCAAAACCCTCACAGGAGCCTTGTGATGCAGGACGGACCTGCCAACTCTAGTTCCTGTTTACTTTACTGGACAAATCTTATTTCACCCGAGTGAGTGAAATACAACAAAGCTGATGACCTGAAAGCATTAAGGTAAAGCAAACTTTTAGAAGATATTATTAATGTGGAACCAAAATGAATTGCGAACGCCTTTTTAACATGTCAGCCAAGAAAGGATTTGGTAAAACAATAAATCCCCGTGGAGGAATCACTGAGGAACGTTCTTTCTCTCTCAATATCAAGCCTACACATAATCTAAATCAGCTTTAGCTTTAGAATGGAAAGGACAGCAGGCCAACTCATCAGCTCCATAAGTACATTACCTAAAGCTGTTTTTTGCAACTGAGAAAGCCTTTGTTTCCCTGGGGAACAGATGTCTTTCTCACAAGCTATCGCAGAACGCAACATGCTATAGGATCAAATCAATACAGAGGCTCCATAGAAAACTCACTAAAAGGAAGGTGAAATCATCAGTCGAAGCCCATTCACTCCCCACAGCACAATGACCGTGTTATACTGCAAACGCTGGGTTTCTTAAGTATACAAAATCACCCACCATGACCTATCTGTTGTGTGAAAGAAACTAGTGTGTGAGCCACAAATGGATTAAGTCGAAACCCGTTCTCTCTTCAGATACAATAATATTCATAATACCCGATGAAACAGTGCACACAAATCTTTCTATGTGTATATGATATTAATATAATATGTGCGTGTGTGAGCTGGGAGATCTGCACTCCCTGCAAATGTATGCGTGACAGTGAAATGCAATACACACACACACACACACACAGACACACACACACACACACAAGACTAAGAAAGAGAGAGAAGGAGAGAGAGAGGCTTAACATCCATTAACGCAATGCAGATGGGAGTTAATCCCCTGCTTCCTCATTGTGATTATTGCTTCTTCCAGGGCCCTGTCTTGACTTCCTTGCTCTCCTTCCTCTCTTCTATCCTTCTATCCATTCTCCCCCTAAGCCTCCCAAATAAGTCAGACGTCCCTGAATGCAGGTCAGGAGTTGCAGAGGAGGAATCCCTATTTACAAATCCAGAAGCACCGCTCATTACAGCCCCTTCACTGGGACATAAAGCGGATACAGACCCCCCATGGTGATGCGCTGCTTTGATTGAGACAGATGCACACCCCATTACTAGAGGGGGGTCTCACTCTCTGGTGTTTACCGGCTCTAAATCAAATTAAGGTTTCCAAGTGCAGGAGATGGCGGGCCATGAACAGATCATGGCCCCTGTTTATGCATCATCATGGCTAATAGATAGGTTTTTATTTATTGACTGGAAATGTTAACAACTGGCAGAATATAAACAACAGTGCGCCTAAGCTTTATCAGTGGCATAAGTAATGAAAATATACCATTCACACGTTCATAGCTTGGCCAACTCACACTTTTTTTCAACTGATTCAGCTGGAAAATTAGAAAACTGCAGCCGATATTGATAACTACAGGAATGAATTTCAGTACCCACATCTAATGTCTATGGTGGTTCAAATGCACTTGTCATGCTCCAGTGCAATGTGAAGCTGTTATATGTGACAATGGGTAGAGCAGGGCTTTGGCATGCATCTCTCACCAGATTGTTGATGCCACCCAGTGTGTGATTGGCATTGTAGAGCGAGTAGGTCAGCTGGTACACCCCATCATTGGTCTCACTGTTTCCATAGAAACCCACTCCTACAGCAGAACTGTGAAAAGAGGAGATCAAGATGAAACACACATAAGTAATCCTCTGTTGCATCATATTGCTTTTTGAGACTATGAGACTATCACAGGACAACTGATACAGAGCAGCTTTATTGATCATTTCCCAACGCAGAGAGGGAAGGAAGGCGTCACATCAGCAGAAGATTTTTTATTTTTTCCTTTTGAACCTTCATTAGTATACATTAGTCAGGATGAAAGCAGGGTAGACACACACTGAAATACTGAAATAAATAAGTGTGAAAGTTCCAGTTCTTAAGGTTGAGGCGCTCCAAGAGGAATTTCCAGATTTTGTAGTTGTGAGATGACCGGCCAGGTTTGGATCTGGTCACAATTTTGCTTTGTGCTTTCATTCTCTACTTTCTCCACCCATCTCCTCCTCCTGGCTGCCATATGGGCTGGGAAGTGGAGCCTAAGTGGAGCCGATATGTGAACGCTATCACTTTTTATAGCTCTCATCTTTCCTCTTCTCAGATCCCTCCATCAATCCTCCCATCTGGTTTGATTACAGTTGCCTCTTACATTCATCTCATGCTGTGCTTTCAGAGTTAAACATACCGAACTTCTCTTCTTTGCAGTTGTAAGTTTAAATTTGTATCCCACTCATGAATGAAACCACATCAGAATTCTGTTCTACGGCCAAAACGTTCTCCCACTGGAATATAGAGCATCCCCTATTTCCCACCGGTCTGCCAGTCTGGGACTCTCCCTAAACCACTGTGATAGGAACGATTAGTGTCCCACCCCGCAGTGTCAGCGTGTACCCTTACTGCTACAGTATCAGCCTGCACTGACATGAGTAATGATACAATTTCATCATATTTGATAGCGGTGAGGTCATTCTGCATAGAGGTCACAGGTTAGGAACACTTTGGGCAGCCTTTAGGCCCGGGAAGGGAGCTCATCAATCACACTTTGGATAGGAGGAGAGCAGAGCAGGATCGCTGTTAATGGGATACCACACACACATATGAATATGCACACACACACACACACACACACACACACACACACACATAATTCTAGCAAGAAGTGAAACTTCCAATGCAATTCTCACTATGAGTCACATGTTGAGGACTTTTAACACCTTCTGTTCTACCAAGCCACAGGATAAATATAAGCCAGACCTCAACGATACACAAGCAGCCAGATGGACACAACAGGCAGTTGATACTGCATCACCTTCTGCAGTGAGACCAAGAGTAGGGGAAGTTTGGACGTGGGTGGTGAAGATGTGGGGGTGGTGTGTCGCTTTGGCTGATACACATCCTGTCAGGGTGTGTGTGTGTGTGTGTGTGTACGTCCATGCAAGTATATGTGTATATGTGTGTGGGTGTTTTGGTGTCAGCTAGCACCCTGTCACCGTAACCTTGTAAGCATGATGGATACCACAGCCGGTATCTCTGCCATTACGCCAGTTCCCTCTTCCCCCAGGCTACGATGAGGGACTCTGCTGGCACATACAGTATAAACTAGTGTGAGCAGGAGGGAAGAGCCCCCCCTCTCCCTGTCCTTATCTGAGTGAATGGAGAGCATCACATGCCATTACAGTAATCCCTACAACCCAAAACCGCATGGACGTAGTTATAAATGGACAAATATGACTTAATACAGCTGTTTGCAGGAGAGCTCAGAGTAAATTCTACAGGCTTTGTTCACATCCGTTTTCAATCTGATCTACGGTGGCTTGGACACTGAGCTCTTCATTAACCCTGTGGCCAACCTACTGACACATGAATGACATTAATGACCCACTAATGACACAGTAATGACAGAGGACGTCATGGGTTAGTTTCTGGGTTTAGCCTCTAGGGAAGCATTAGTGTGTGGCTGTGGAGGAGGCTGGTTGCAGCTGCGGCTTCGAACAGCAGCCAGATGGGTCAGAACAAACCTAAACAAAATAAACAATATGACTAGAGCATGTGTCTGCTCCGGAGTATCGTCATGATCGTGTGCTCAATCCTCCAAAGAGTGACTGTTTGATCAGTGCACAGACTGAGCCAAACAACCTGTATCAGTTGTATCCTGGTGTTCAAAACATGTTATGCATTGAACAAATGGCCACACTGGAGGAACAAGTACCGAAAGATAAATACGTAAATTCTGTGGAGACCCGTGTATTTCAGCTGTAATAGCTCTCATCAGGGTTAACAGAGACTGACACAGAGAGGAAGGATTTTTATAACATTGGATTTGTTTTCTCATCTAACTTTAATTTACCCCATTTAGTCTCCCGAGGTAACATTTTCAAGAGCTGGTCAGGAATAATAATTTAGAGTGGCGCAGCAGTTCTTAATGTCCTATTTCTGTTTTCAATTCCACAGTGCAATTGAGATGCAATTCTGTTTGGAAAAATCCTGCGCAGTCCAAGTTAGAATATGTGAATTAGGTAATCATGAATTCAGTACAGGAGATTGAGTAATAAGCAAGGTAATCATGAATTCAGTACAGGAGATTGAGTAATAAGCAATAAAATCATTTTTAAAGGACGTGAAAGGACATCTGTGATTATTTTATCTAATAGAAATATTGTGACCCAGCAGGATAGAATAGAGGACAAAATGATGTTATTTGTTTTGTGGTATGTTATACAAAAGGATTGCGTCAGAGCCGAGATAATTGTCCAGAAGGATGAGGATTTGTGTTTCTGTGTGTATGTGCATGTCTGTGTGCATACGCATTTAGATTTTTTTATTCTAGCCCAGCTTGAAAACCTGCAAGCATATTATCATTATGTCCATTAAGTTGACACTGTTACTTCGAGACAGCCATCAATAAAAACAAGAGGTCAACAGGTACACAGACCTCAAGATGAGAAATACCAGCCAGCGATGAAGGCACATTCTGACACCATATTACAAAACCCTGTTAACAAGTCGGAGGAGGTGGGCTTAGAAGCAGCTTTCCACCACACAGCCCAGCACGCCAAAGTCTAACTCTACGATCGCACACTGATTATCTAATTTGTGACTGTATGCTGTGGTGTATTTGTTTAATTAAAACGTATTAACATCCACTGGCACAGGCTTCTGCAGGGAGAGATGGAGAGCTGCCTGGGTAGGGAGGGGTTAACCGTGCTCCTTGGCTAAGCAGCATCATGCCTAGGCACTTAGCACTACAACAGGCCTTGTGTGCTGCAGCAGGGTCTTGGTATGTAAACAGCAAACTAACTACGTTAAGGCCCAGCTCTTAGATAACTGTCACAAGATTAAGCGGATCTGTACAGTAATTCAATCAAGCCCTTTGGAGAAATCATTTGTTCTCCTTCATTTGTATTCTACAGAAACTAAAGGTTGGAACTTGCAAGCCGGGTCATGGAACCTCACCCTAGCTCTCTTAGCTAATAGTCTCCTATTGTCAGCTTGCAACTGCTATCGATAAATATAAGAAGAATGCCATAAAGGAATCTGACTCAAATCTGTTCCACTCTACAGATTTGATGAGGCGTAAGTTACTAGAACAATTACCTCAAAAAACTTTGGAATAAACAGCAGATGGAGCCAAATGATTGTACTCATGAGTTTGCTTTGATCGTCATTTCCTTTGACATTTTCATGGTTTGTTAAAGTGACCCTAAATAACCAATTCAACAGTGGCTGCTGTGAAAGGCTTAAATTGAGTCACATATAGCCTCTGTCTTCCTAAAGGTCTGGATTTAAATTAAGCTTTCTCTGGTCTGTCCTAAATCAGAAGGGCGACGTTATCCCAAAAAAAAAAAAAAAAAGATCTAAAAGAGGACTTTCGATCATGTGCAGAGTCACAAGGGTCATCACATGTGCAATGGATACATAGACAATAGTTAATGCTTTGCGTTTGAGAGTTTAGGGGTGCAGCAATGACAGCAACAGAATGGAATCATTTTACCTTTCAGACTCACCATATGATGAGACCCGTGACGACAGCAGCCCAGGTGACACAGCAGGTATCAGGCCTCTTGGTCTCCTCATCCACCTCCCTGCGGCAGCAACACAGGCAGCTCAGGTACACTGCCAGGACCAGCAGGCTCAGACCCAGACCCACCGCCCCAACACATGCTAGGAATATCAGAGACTGAGGGAGGGAGGGAGGGAAGGAGTGGAGAGAGAAAAGATGGTAGAAAGGGAACAGAGATGAAAGACAGAGATGTCAACATGTTAAAAAGGTGAAACACTGTAACATGGGAACAGACCGAGTACTAAGTGGTGATCTTATACACGGCACACAGCTGTTGTGTGTGGTCTGGAGGGGTTATGCTGGGTGACCCCACCACCCAAAGGTTGACAACCTGAGTGAGAACAACCCACCAGTATCAGGCAACACTCATATGTAAAGATATGTTGAGGGCAAAGGTTAGCGTTTAGCTAGCTGACCCATCACTCATCATTATCATTGCTGATCGCTGCCTGACCAAACAGCCCACAGGGCACCTTGTTTTTTCTGCCCATCACCATAGCAACACTCTCGACTGGAAAACAGAAATGATCCGAGGCTGTGGGAGGGGAGCATCATGTGACAAAACGGCTTTCATACAGTCTTGTGATTCCTGAGCGTACAAAACACTCAAAGCCTGCAGGACGGAAAGAAAGAAAGATCGATTGATGTGAAGAAAGAAGAGAGGAGAAAGTATTACAGGGCGATAGTGCAGTGGAATGTGGAGCTCTCAGAAAATCAATTAAGCCTAAATTCAATGATAGTAGGGCCGCATTGTGGTGGACCTCAACATGCTGAGAGAAGTTTTAATGAGCGAGGGACGCAAGTTGAGACTAGGGTTCTTAAACTAATGACTGAGCTGGAGTCCTAAAGAAGCCCTGGTGTTTATTATTACTATGAAAATTTGGTGAATTCAAAATATGGAGCTCTTGACAATCCAAACAATAGCCTGAACTTTGATTTCACTTGACAATAATTTGCATTTAATTTAAAAGGTCAAAAGTTCAGAAAGTCTGGGTCTGCCTGACTAAGCAGCGCTTGGCTTTGAAGTCTGTGACTAATTTTTCAGTTTTAATGACACTGACACTGTGACTGAGTTCAGATTATATGCTTTTGCATGCTCTAACAAAGTATTTTATTTAAACTGTTATTGTGTCCTTAGTTTCACTAAACTCATTCAAAATATGATTTAATATAACCACATCATTCATGCTGTATTTTTTATAGAAGAAGTATCTTCAGAAATGAAAACTTCCAATTAGAAATCATATAAGACATTTAACCCAAGGTAGACTGACAGCATTAAAACAATGCGGAGGGTAGAATCATACAGATAGAGTGACATAGTGAACACAATAGAAGATGGCAGGAACATTGATTTTATGCATGTTGCTTCGGGAATTAAGAAATTTGATCATGTTAAATGGCTTAGTGTTAAGGTTACCATGGGAATACAAATTTGACCTGACATGTACAAAGTTAATGGTCTAACATTCAACCAATATATAGTCATTACCCTCTACTTATGGGAAATTCCACACAGACATTTACAGTATTTTTAGTGGATGCAGCCTGCAGTATACCCATTGATGTAATATTTGAATTAGGGCTGAAAGATATTGACAAAAAATCGAATTGCGATTATTTGACAGAATATTGCAATTGCGATTTAAACTGCGATTAATATCTTCACTAGTTTTTCTCGTCGGAATTTTTTAGAACTTTAAAATTGGTTAAAGAAAAGTGATTTTGTAAAAAAAAAAAAATGGATGTCAGTGTGCAGGATTTGCTTGAGTTTGAGTATGATGAAAGGTTTTTACCAGTATTGTACTTGATTCATGGACCAAAGACTACCTGGAGCTCTAAAACAACTTTATTAGAAATACATTTTGGAAGAAACTCTCTTAAGCAAATAATTGTAGCCTGTGCGATTTGGAAATTGCAGAAGTTACTTTTTTTTTTTTCTTCAATTAATTGGTCAGCTCTAATTTGACTGTAGCTCGAGGAAAATAGGTCAGTACAGAATCAGTGCCAACTGTGCTGCCCTACCTTAAGTGGCACACTGGCCAAAAAAACCCTTAATCTAATGATAGACTAATCACTGGTTTTTGAGGTCATTGTTGATGAGCCAGGAGTAGACTGAAGGGCCTACAGTGGTTCCAACCCTGGTCAGATTATCTGTCACTACAGCTCAGTTCAGGCCCTCCATAAGCACACTTCTCCCACTTTCACCCACTCCTTCTCTAATTTTCCACTCCATTATTTTATAATTAGACATGCAGGCAGTTCAATTTCCACTGACTGCCATGCCATAACAAGGCAATGGCAAAGGCAGGGGAGGGAGAAAGAGAGAGGGAGAAAATGACTACAGTATCTCAGCTCATTGACCGGAAGTTCATTGATTTTTTATCTTCCCAAAAGGATGTTTTTATAAAGTAAGGAGCTTTGGTAGGCCTAAGTATGGAGGCCTGTCTAATATAATTATGCAAATAGCAAGCTTTAGCAAATCGTTCTGTTGCTCCACTGCACTTTCCTCAACAGACAACAACAGATCCAGCCGACAAAAGAAGAACATTGGTTATTTTCAGGCTTGAGAGGCTGAGTCAGGCCTATAGAGTGTCAAGAGGTTCTGTGACTCCAACATGGCACTCCTCGCTCCGCGCTGACTGGTTTTCAGCTGAGCCAGTGTGACACTGCTGGGACTCAATGACCCAGATGGACCTCGATACATAGAGGGAGGTGCAGTGGAGGACAAATGAGCTCTGGAAACTTTCCTGTAATGGGTCTGCATTCACAAATGACCTGGGGCAAATGGAGCACACAACGCTGCATGGACATGCACGCACGCATGCACGCACACACACACACACACACACACACACACACACACACACATACACTTAAACTACAGTTCATATTCCTTGGGGACTTACAGCACTATTGTTGTGTTTTGAAGGATATGCCTTTAATATCCAGAAAAGAATGGGGGTAATAAATGCACAGCTCAAAATTTAGACAAGTTTCCTTGTGTAGCTCCTCTTATTTTGTGTGTTGAATAAATCAAATACGTAGGGCACTGTCTTGTTAGCTTGGCACATGTGACATTAATTTGTGAATAGTTTCTCCAATTGCAATGACGCATGTCAGATTATGATGATCTGATATCATGTGACTTTTTTGTGTATTAGATAGTCCATAATTTATTGAAGTAATGTACTGTAGATGGGCAATTTCACCAACAATTGTGACCAACTTTGTTTCTTTTTTCCGTCAAAGTTTGCTTCCTTTTCACCCACATTATCTGTAATGTTTATGTCCCAGTTGCCAATCCCCATCCCTGCTCAGGGTGATTTTGGACATCATGTTGCCCTAGCCCTTGAATGGCCTTAAAAAAGCACTTTACTTGAAGGGAATTGGAATATTTTCTTTCTGAAGTTGATTGCCACAGTGTACGAGTCTGGATTGAGAGGTAAATCTATTGACATCGATTTTTTTCGGCATACAAAATAGACCTCTTTTTCATACAATCAGTTTTGAAAGTAAACCACGTAAACATGGAGGAAGGCAAAAATAAGCAGAGCACAAGTCTTCACAAACATCACACACATGTGTATGGTGTTGGAATGAGCAGTCATTCAGAAAATAAGTTTACACTCATATCAATATCAGAAAGAATGCATCCTGTGCCATGTTTTGTTTGTTTCAACTGAACTGGGGGTAATAGATTGAATTGAGTACATTAATGTCATTTGGAGCAATAATCACCAAGAGGCTTGGACAGAAAGTTGGAACAATGTACAGGAGTAAAGCTTGAGAAACCAGAGGACTTGTGTATACAATATGTATATATGTATGTCTGTATGTCTGTAGCGATGTGTTATGGTTGCTGTTACTCCCCTTCTCTACCATACCTGCAATATTTCAAAGGAAAATATTCAAGTTAATACAGGTCATGTGTCATCATGTGAGCACTGCAGTATGTGCCCTTTCTCCTCCCTTACATTAGGACTAACAGTCACTGCCAGTGTGTGATGCATCAGAGAGAGGGAAACAAAAGAAACAGCAGCTTTTCACTTTGCATCCATCACGTTTGTCTCAAACTACAATTAATATTAATCTGTGAGTTTCTGTTTGACTTTACATTTCAAGAAAAGTTATACCATTGCTTTCGAACTTCAAAGGTCCACAACAGCACATCTTGCAGTTTCTCTGTTCAGATTCTTTGTAAACTACGTGCGTGCGCTTTTACGCACAAGTACTGCAGTTACCAACCTGCTGATAGCTCGCCTCCTCTGGTCTGAAAGTGTTGCCGACCGACTGGAAAGAGAAATTGAGGTGAGGGAAATTGTGCAGCCAGTATGTCCACCACGGAGCAATGTAATCAATTCTTGCAGTGGCCATTCCTGCTCGAGTCAGTCGACCGGACCGCTGACAGCTCACTCACACACTTCCCTTTGAGACCTTGAAACTCTTCAAATATTCCCAGGCTTTGCAAAAAATAAAGAATAAAAACGCGATTTTGACAGTGGCTGCAATGAGCACAGAACATTAGAGAGGAAGTACTTCCTTTGGCATCATGCTCCCAGGGCAATGCATAATATGGCTATTTCGGACTCCTATTCCCACAGTTCTGCGTAAATTGTTGCCCAAATGGTTCAAAGTAAAGTGTTGATTGAGCTGTTCAGAGCGCAACCTGTTCTACAAACTACACGCCACGGCTTCTCTGACTGGGGGCCAAGCGTTTGTATCCGAGACACGGGATCGAGTGACGCTATCAACCTTGCCTCCATTTAGAGTAGGCGTGACAGCCCGCTTTCTGTCAAGTAACATACAGTACAATGCCAGCCAGGCCCACGGTACGAGAACAACTATCTAATGACCTTATGGGCTGGAAAAATTGGATGGAAAGAATGTTCTTAGAATGATGCTTGGTTGACACAAATTTGCAAACAGAATTTGATTACCAAATGAAGGAGTAATGCAAGTTAGCACAGTTTTTCTGTCTAACTCATAGCTCAATATTATGGATTTCAGTGGCCCGAGCGCTCTACTCCACATACAGCTGCTTTTCCTTGCAGGGTAAACTCAAAATATTGGTAACACAACCTTAAAAAACAATCGAGTTATAAAGAAAAAAAGAATAAGCCCTGGTTAACTGTCTGACCCTACAGATGAAATGTAGCTGTTGAGTTTGAGAGCCAGGGGCATTCAGTACACCACTTATACCACTTATGACTTCTGCTGTTTATGTCTGACCTCTTGTGGACAATGAGGTGCACTGAGGTGAACAGTAATGAGATGCTTCAGCAGCTGCTGGTGTGCTGTTGGTTTCTGCTGCTATTGTTTATGATAATGACATTTTTATGTGTTTGTGATGATGGTGAGGGGGAGGAGGAGGAGGAGGAGGATGACAATACTGAAGTTGTATTTATAACCATGTCAGAATAACTTGATTTGCCAAGCGCAATAAATGCAGGAATTTGTTTTGGTGACATTGGTGCAGAAACCTATTGACAACTTACATGGTGACATACTATACAGGCTCACATGGCACATGGACAGCCAGACCTCACACCTCAAGGGACAGTACATGACACACAATACAGTGAAATACAAATACATAGAAAAAACAAATGTTTCCTGGCATGGCATGGAGTAGGTTGCAGTCACAGAGATTCCAGCAGTGCAATGCAACAACACATCATGAGAGAGTGGTACTGAGTAGGATGGAAATATGGAATAAGTCCTGAGCCTTGTGGAGGATGGACCTAGTTCCTAGCTAAGGTTACCTAGAGTACCAAGGCTTATGAGTAGTGTAAGACTGTGCAAACAACACTAGTATAAATTGGATCGACTCCATAGTGACTGTAATTACAGTTACAATCAGTTCCATAGATGGTGTGGGTGTCTGGTGTCCTAGGAGGGGAAGTTGAGTGGGTGACAGCTCTCAGGAACAACCTGTTGCTGGTGGCAGGTAGATCTGCTGGTATAGTGTCCCAGAGGAAGTTTTCGGTTTGTTTTTTTCTTCGAGGGGTCAGCGACAGCCCTTCCTGCTCTCTCCTTCACTTCTTCACCCTGGCATTGTGCAGCTAATTTACAGATGGCGATTGACAGGCAATTTACTGGAAAAGTAGCCTAATACTGTTGAAATATTCATTAAAAAAAAGCCACATTATTAATTGAGTAAATATTTGAAATTTAAATTTGAGACTGAACAAAAATATTTGAATTAGTCTAATATGCTTTGGCCTGTTCTGACCAAATTCCACAAAGCTTACAGAGAAGTTTAAATATCATTAACTCTTACTTCTAATCTAGAAAAGACATGAAAGTTACATGCATTAATTGTATTTTATATTATATTGCTCACTGTTTCTGTTAGCTACTTATTATGTCCGGATTTTAAAAAAGTAACACTAAAACACAGCTGTTGGCTTGGATATTTCACTGCTGTTGCAGATTGTGTCATGCCAGGTTACTTCCATTGCATTTTGCATGTATAACACAGTATGCTATGAAAGAGCCCAGTGATCACTGAAATTAATGCACCAAGTCATAAAGCATGTCAGCCTCCTGGATGATGTCATTAAGTCTTCCTGGCCCAATTCCATATTTCCTGTCATGTCTAGCAGCTCCATTCCTAAAATGTGACACAAACCCTTTTTCTGGCAGTAGCAGTTTTAAAGAAAATTGATCTGATTCCCTCAAAACAGTCAAAAAAAATATTACAATTAGGTGAATGAATGGGTTCCAATGGCAGATAAAAAGGAAGATGAAAATATGTCAAATTTTGTCAGTTGTCAGTTACATGTTTAAGCTGATAACTTCCCTCATGTAATTTAAAAGTCTGATGCATTTTGCCCTGAGGAAGAGTTGTTTTATCTGCATAGAGTAGAAAGTAGCTCGCTTGCAAGCTTAACCATCTTGATATCATTTGGCTACCGCTGTAATAATTTGGATGCTTTGATGCACCTCCTTGGCCAGAGAACCTAGAGTGTGCTTCGAGTCTGAATACTCTGAGTAAGTGACACTTTGAATGTATGAATATGAAATCTGACTGTGCTCTGAATTTACAAACAGTTTGGTTTGGAGCCAGAACATTCTCTGGTGCTCGCAGTGCCAATCACTCCCAATGTTTGGACCTGGGGACCAGTGTGGAAAAAAGTAATGACATCAATAAAAGCACCTGCGTCTGTGTCTCTTCAATTCAGAGTGCATGCGTGAAGCCTCTCCCGCTGCTGTTCATTCTTTCTTGTTATCTCACTGTAGACTAAGCATGTCACACCCACAAATCACATTGATGCCGGTGTGATCCTGTGCCTCAAGGAAACTGTATCTAGTTAGGCCACAAGGCTCCTCCAATTCTTAGTAATATTTTTAAATAAATAACTTGTCTGCTGTCTGCCAACTGTTTTGAGTCTTCTTAATTGAACTCAACTAACTCATGGTTGGCTGAGTTTAGTTGTGTTGCTCAATGGGTAGAGCATTGCACTACCACTAGGGTAAGTGACTCGCTATAAATGTATGCACTTGTGGTAGTTTAAGGTGCTTTGGATAAAAGCATCCACCAAATGGCAGATGTTGTCATTCAACATTTAGTTTTCATACATCGCTCCCATGCACAAGCAAGGATCTTGAACCATTAGGTGGCAGCCCAGCGCTTTTTTGTAAGGCTGAGAACCCTATGGCTTCCACACTTTCTCTTTCTTTCCACTACTGTCTTCCCAGACTGTCTCTGTTACAGTAATTTTGTCTGTGAAGAATAATATCTCAGCCCATCATCACAAGGGCCCCTTTGTGCATAATATTGCCCATAAAGTGAGATCTAATCTTAATGAACTGTGGCTTTTAGATCACACCCACTGCTCTCTGGGGCCTTGCATCAGAAATAGTCTCTGGGGTCAGCCAATCGACTGCTGATGTTACAGGAACAACGTATCAAAGAGGGCTTTGAAGTTAAGTAACTTAGACTGCTCGGTAAAACTAAAAGTGGGGATTGGAGGAATGAAGTCATAGTGACAAGTCTCAAGGTCAGCAGTCTTCCAACAGCTCTATTGTAATGTTGCACCGAACATGTGAACCTATTGAATTTCAAATCTTGGCCCCAAACCTTCCCTTAGGAGTCAGTGGCATTCCAACCTTGACTTATGTGAGCGGCCCCATTCCACCTGGAACTGACTGGCACTGCTTTGAGAATAGTGTCACACCCATGGTTTGAGTTACAGAGCAGTCCTGTTGGACTTTCCAATAAGCCTGCTTCTTAAGACATGATACCAAATTCCTAATGTGTAGAATGAGAAATGTATGAGATGCCTTGACACTCCCGGACACAACTTCAGGCTGTGTGCATCGGTTTGCAGACCCTATTTTCTTGAAACATTTTGCTCTCCTTGCTCCTTGTAGCATAGTGATATAGTTATTACTCCTTCCTCATCATGTGCTCAAGTGTCCTCAACGAGCGCCGGATTTATCTCCTGATTGACTGTCTCCATAACAATCATAGGGATGATTGGTTCATTTAAAAGTGTTTTGAAGAGCCCCGTGTCCTATCTCCGAGTTACTTTACTACTGGATTTCTTCCAAGCCACAGCAGTTACTGTTCAGTGGAATGTGGAAATGTGTTGTATTGGACTTTTCCTCCTTCATGGTTATTGCTTTTTTGGATTTGTGACTCAAATCCCCTTGCTCTATTTTGAGTGATTTATACATATGAATGAAGATTTATGCCTGAGAGCTCAATGTGCTGGTATTATCCAATCAAACTGGGCTGCTCAGTGGCTCCTGAGATTGCATTAAAGTGTAATATCAATGCAGCAATCCCTGGGATATTGCCACTTTAAAATACTCAGGGTCCTTCCAATTCTATAGCTCCATAGTATGATCAAGGAGATTTGTCCATTTAGGTAATGTTTCATTGGATAGATAGTAGGAGATTGCTTTGGCAAATGAATGGAAAGTTGCCTACCGTGTTTAATTTTTTTTTTTTTATCAATGATTGGAAGGAGAAAAAAAAGAGATGTCAGAGTACTGCAGAAAAATAAATACATAAGCGCAGTGGGGAATAACTAGAGTACTATCTGTCTCTGTCGGTACCGTAAATGAGATAGAAAGTAGTCTCTGGAACTCATTTCCAGAGGAGTTGCCACATTGTAAAAGAAAGTATTGATTTATTTTTTTATGTTGCCTCAAGTTTCTTCAGACTTCATATACATACATATTTCATATTGCTCTGATGGTTTGGGATTTGGTGTTGCATTGATTACCTGTTAAAGTGGACAGCTTCAACTGCTCGTGACCGAGCAACCACGGCTCAGCAAACAACACTTAAACACTTCGGAACCGGAAAAATCATGCACAAATTACAAATCTAAAGCAAACTGTCCAAAGTCACAGAAAAGGTAAATTCTTGTTCGAGTTGCAAATGCTGGGGGCCCAAATTGAGCCTTTAGTGTGCAGAGCATTCAGCGTGGACTCTCCCAGATCTATTCCTCCACTGACTTATCCATGTTACCTTGTTATTTTATTCTGGTTGTTTCTCAACTCTGTGTGGTTAGGCATTTAAAATAAGAAACTCAGACATTGGTGGTGCAGGAGTAAAAGACGGCAGCTACTTGGATGTTATGATTATACTATTATTTCATCCATGGCTTCCCAGTGCTGCAAGGGGTATTTCATGCAATAATGATTTTTGAGAGGAGAAAAAAAAGAGAACTAAACTGACACTGGCACATTTGTTCTGTTTTTTTATGCCCCTCCAGGAAAATGGCTTTCTTAGCCTGCAATTTATCCAATTACAGAATTACAGCAGTGCAAAGTCTACCAAATGATACAGCCTAAGTCTATTTTTCAGCCTTTGGAGCAAATCCAATCATTCCAAATGGTTGCTGATGGTAATAATTGCAACAGCATTGTATTGATCTAGTGGGTCCACAGAGGGGAAACAAACAAAGCACACTGTAAGAAGGAGAAGGTTCTCCTTGTGTGCAATAATACTTGGTTTGTTTATCTGGCCTTTGCAAAGATGTAATAGTGAGGCATTGAGATAAAGTACAGGCTTTAGGTTTTATTGGCTGTTGGTGAAGAAAAACCCCCCACTGATGCCCAGAGTTCCTTTATTCAGTTTTGGGATGGGGTAAAGGTAAAGGATTGTGACTGACTGTGCTTTCTAAAATCACCAGGACAGGACCAGTGACACAGCAAATGTATGTCGGATTGACAGTGCAACAGAAATTCACTGTGTCTTACAGTATATGCAATGTTTTGGTCCCACCCTAATATAGTCTGTACTATTTTCGTTAACTTCAACATGTCTCGTCTTTGTTAACACTGTATTTGATTGACATGCTAAACTTCTTATATTTATGCAATTGATACCACATTGATACTCAAACACAGGACTGCCATCATTTTTGTACCTTATTTCCCAAGATTCTTTGGTGTTTGATTCATATAAAGGGGGAAAACCACAGCTAGTGTGTGCAGCCAGTTGTCCAGGTGTGTCCAACAGAGGGGTGACAGGGTGAGCTGATAGAAAAGGAGTGCAATTGAAATGAGGAGAATAATGTCAGCAGCCCAGCAGAAGGACTGTCCTGGGTGATGTCGATGATGAGTCCTCCTCCAAGAAGGAGCTGAGTCAAGATCATGTAAGGCCAGCAGGAGAGGGCCATCACAGATAATAACAATCTCATTCTGTCAATGACACCACTCAGCTGCAGTCGTTTCATAATAGCATATTTGTAAAGAATAGGCAAAATCACATTGACAACCGTTGGGATGGCAACTTTTCCAATATCCACTTTTGAGTAACCAAGAGTGCTCATGCGTACACTTGAATGCAAAACTAGACAAGGGAACAAATGAGAGAATTCCAGTGGCACACAGGTAATGCATTCCAAACAGCTGACAGCCATTACACATAATGGCTCAGCTACTCAATAAGGACAAGGTCTCCGATTCATTCTCATGTTAAGTACCTTGTCTGAGTGAGAGATAAGGGCACATTAAAGACCGGGTTGTGAAACATATGACAAATGATGCCAGGGAACCACCCTGGAGGCGGGGGGGGTTGGGGGCAGATAAGTGACATGAACGGGGGAGTGGTGGGGAGGTGAGTGGGGGTGGGGGGGTGGCAGGAGGATCTTTGAATCTTTAAATTGTATCACACATTGGGGCTGTGGAGCTAATGTATGCCATAGTAGCTATACTCTTAAAACTGCTGATATCCCTCAGTGAGTTTAATCGCTGAATTTTAAGTAGTTTTGTCAGTGCTTAAAATGCAATGGATTGTATAATTTGAATAGCTAAGAATGCAAATCAATGGAGCGTAAAGACAGTGGGTAATTAGACAGATAGGCTTCCTAGTGGAATAATGTCCAATTGTCTCTAGGATGAGGAGGGAACACGCAGCCACAGCTAGGGAAATAAGACATCGTACCTGGGCAAAGCACACTGCTTTCAACGGGACAGCAAACAAGGAACATTTGATGAACGTTATAATCTTAAGCAATCTCGACATATCTTGACTTCTAGTCAAGATATTAAGTCATATTTTGTTGTGACATGCAGTTCCTCTAGGTAACTCCATTATCCGAGAAATTGAAAGTTGAGGTTTCCTCCCTTCAAGCACAAGGTCATAGAATGCAGAGAGCGGCGTCCTACATGGCATATTTTACATTCTAGGGCTTTACAGCTCTCTGCGATTGTTGTACTTTTTATTTGGCAATGGAGGAGCTGGGGAGTGGGAGAGATTGATTTAGTGTGCTTCAGCAACATGGGCTGCTTTTGTGTCTGGAGTTGCAATTTAGATTTAGAAGACAGAGGGCCTGCAATCAGGGAGAGGTGGTAATCAATTTCTCTAGTGTATGTGTGTGTGTGTGTGTGTGTGTGTGTGTGTGTGTGTGTGTGTGTGTGTGTGTGTGTGTGTGTGTGAGCGAGTGCGTGTGAGTGTGTGAGTGTGTGTGTGTGTGTGTGCATGTGAGTGTGTTTGTGTGCGTGTGTGTGTGTGTGTTAAGCTTGGCTTACAGCCATGGGGAACAGGTCCACAGCCAGCGGCAACCCAGAAGAGCTTGTAATGATAGCATCCTGCTTTTCCCCGTGTTGCCAGTATCTGATACACAGATACTGGCAACACTCTTCATCACATGGTTTCACTTTCATCACATGGAGACATTTATTTGGTGTTTCACTTTTTTTCTACCTACCTGACATCATATCAAGCATTGTACTTTTTTTTTTTATTCACTGTGGTCATACATTGCACTGACAAACCAATTCAAGAAAATAATTAGCTCTCACTTTCTATGAAGGCAATTCCAATTTTCTTTTTTTTTTAAATCGAAAAAACATGAACAATTCTTTCACTTACAACAATAACAAGTCTACCTGTTAAGCCACCGGGTTGTGTAATGCATTCTCTTTGCCATTGAATAATGAGAGGGTTTGTGCAGTTTGTTGGTCTGAAAATTTGCCCTTGTACAACGCAGAGGGGGCTTATCAGAAAGTTTCACTGAGTACTTTATTACAGCTTGAGGACAGTCAGGCCAGCTGGGTCTTCATTAGTTTTAAACAACACGACTGTTTTTTGGCTGGCGCCGCCAGTGCAGAACATGTTTTCATTGAGCGCCATGATCCCCTGAATGAGAGAGGGAAGATAGATGAGCATACACTAAAGAGTTAGTTTTCACCTTGAACACACCATCACTCTTCTTGACTAATCCTGGGGTTCAGGCCATGCATGAGGGGTGTCAAAGCATTCCACGTGCCTGACACACACATAGAGGCACGTGATGAGTCTAGCACACAACTAAAAGATCAATCAGTAAACTATATCCTACACACACACACACATACAAACACTCTCTTCTTCTCACAGCATCACACAAAGCTATGCTGCTGTGGTGTGGTGAATTCTTACAAGGGGTTATAATTGTTTGTATCTATGACAAAATATGAATAAAAAAAAAAATCAATGTGGTGTTCTGGTCTGCCAGTTGATAGATTTCAGGTAATGATGTCATTCCTGCCTCTTCCATCTCTCTGAGCATTGTAAAAGCATATGCTTCATGTAATGACTATAACGCGCTGGAGAGACTGGATGGGCAGGACTGGTGGAAGTTTCTGGAAGGCGTCCTGCGGGGGAGACAGCTGAGACCCGGTGTGCTGGCAGCCCCACAGTACCTGTCTCAGCACTGAGTGAGGAGAGAGATGGCACTGTGAGCCCTGGTCCGCTATTAATGCATGGAACTGTCTGGAAGATGAGCTGTGCCGTGTGTGAGAGCACAGTTCCTCCATCTTTACAATTGTATTTAAAACAGGTGGATTGAATGCACAGCTGGGTAATGAATGCCTGGTGAGGCTTCCCGGGGAAGTAAGGGTACAATATGCATGCAGCAGCAGAGGATCAGGAAAAGGCTTTTAGCTCGGTGTCTCCATGGCAGTCTGACATCAGCACCATATATTTCTTTCTGTGTTCCGCGCTGTTCCCATTACCATTCATTTACACAGTAGGTCTCAATCACCCTCTGAAATGAGATGCCGGTGTACCTTGTGGTGGGCAGAGCGGATATGCAGATAAGCCACTGTATGTCCAAGGCGATATAATGCAGTGAATGTAACGTGGGCTCTAATGGGAGTCCCTGAAGCCTCGTATTTGTAGCAGATGTGTGGTATAGACAGGGACGGGACAGGAGTGGCACACACAGCACATACACTGGGACCGTGAAATAAGCGGGTGACTGCAGATTGACTGGGATGGTGGAGGTAGCTTATTGTATGTGAGGATGAGATGGGAGGAACTGATTGTCATTTAATGGCCACCTGTCTGATGTGGACTCATACAAACCCATCTAAAAACATTGGCCGGCACACGCTGAAAAAAAAAAAAAAGAGCCAGTCTGCCCACCTTGAGCTGGGAAGCATAATAAGATCTAGCTCCCGCTGACATGAAAGGTGAGATTCGGCTCGGGGGGCTGGGGCTGCTGGGGGCTGCCTTTGAGGTGAAGGAGAGGGGATCTCAGAAGACTGACAGACAGACAGAGGGAGGCTGGGCTGTCTTGACTTGGGACGCTGCTGCTCACCTCATCTCCCTCCTGACTTAGTCATAAAGTGGCTATTCAACCTCTCACTCGCTCACTTTCCTAATCTGTGAGCCCCCATCAGACCAATCCATCTGATAACCAATGGAATTGTGAATAGACAGTAGAGTTCGCCCGACACATCAGTTCACCAATATTGGCCTTTTATTAAATCAGACATCTGCCAGTCATGTTGTCCACTGCTGATATGATGGAGGTTCTGATCACAGCTACAGAAAAAGTCTGTAAAACCTGCAATGAAAAATTATTTTCTTTTCATATTTATTTATTTATTTAATTGTTCAACAATGTTATTTTGTAAATTGATTCTTCATTTAAAGGTAATAATCTATCATAGAGCTCCATTGAATTGATGGGATGGGTCACCCTGCCTATAGGAATTGCATTAGTATGGTTTTCAGTGGAGAGTGTTAGTGTCCCATGATGGTCTTAATGCTGTTTCAGAGGCTTTTCCACCCTGCCAAGAATAAAATTCTGGGGGGACACAATGAATACCTATAATTTCTTGGCATGAAAAAATAATAAGATATTGAATATTGGCACAAAATATCGGCAGCTGCAATAAAAAAAAATGCTTGTATCGGCCTTAAAAAACCCATATCGGTCGAATCCTAATAGAGAGAGATGTGAACATGAATAACAGAGCTTGACTTGTATCTATGCATATTGCTCCCTTCATGCACAAACAGTTGAATGAATCATTTGCAGGTTTTGCTCACAACACTAAAGCACCAGCAAACTGAACAGAAAAACAGAAAAACTGATGAAACTGATGACTCTGAGTGTGATTTCCCTCATGATGAATCCAACTAAACAAGCGGAATGGTCCTTTAACAAGATTACCTTCCCTCGCTCTAACGGATTTGACTCTGGAGACGAATTGATCCAACTGCGTCTATTTGTTTATAGAAAACACTAACACTTTGCCACCTCCGAACAGACAACCTGGTAGATGCATTATTGCAGGAATCAATCGCAGCCCATAACGCGCACTTTATTCCCTCAATTTGTCATACCAGAAAGCAGCCTGCTCTCCCTCTTGCTGTCTCTGTCTTTTTCTCGCTCTTACTTCCGCCTCCCTCCTTTCTGGCACGTCAAAGAAGTCCGCGGAACGATCCCATAGGTGCACAGGGCAGATTGCTACAAAGTTGGGTTGAGGGGCCGTTCCATTTGGCAGTAACTTAACGGAGACCCCTCCCCTTCCATCTGTGTCTGTTCTCTGCTTGGCACACTGGATCGCAGACTGTCATGCAGAAGCACCAACTGTCACAGCAGAATGACAACGTCCTCAAACCTACCAGGCTCCTTTGAAGCCGATGCCTCTGGGCCTGCCCCCGGGGTTGTTGAGGCAGGTTGGAGCCTGCCATAGGTGGAAGAGTCCTGCAGTACCTCAGCTCATTTTGATTAATGGACCTCTCTCTGCCCCTGAGTGAGCAATTATCAGAGGGCTGGCACGCTCGTTCATCACTGTAACTGAGCAGCAGGTCTCTTCCACAGTCGAAAGTCATACCTGCAGGGCTTAGGGGTCTACGTCCACCTCCTTCTCGTCCCCCTCCTCCCCATCAGCCAGGTCGCTGCCCCACAGTTGACCAGGAGGTGCTGTCTGGAGAAGGTCAGAGAGGCAGAGGCTTTGGTTGGAGGGGAGTGGAGGCCATGCGGAGTACGACTACACCAGATTCCCCCACGGTAATTGTGTTGCTGCTGCCCGGGCTTTCCTGCCCTGATCCTGTTGATCAAATTCAAGCCTGCGCGTTACTGTGAGATCAGGTTCCTAATCAGACTTGTAGTAAGTCTGGAAATCACTTAGTCTCTACAACATGACTGGCATGTTGTGGACAGCCATTGTCTTAAGCTCTGTAGATGTGTCCAGCATACTAACAGTGCTTTAAAGACAAAGAAACCTATAGTATCTCTGCTAAATGCTAGTCATAAATAACACTAGTAACTAATAACTAAATACAGCATATGAATCTCTTTTTCTCATAGGTTGTGTGTCAGTGGTATATCCTTAATCTCTTGTGCATTAAATTTCAGTTATTACTGATGTGTTTGTTCAGATGCACAATGACAGTAGTATTGATTGTTTTGCTATCCCAGTAGATTCCCAGAATCCCAGAGAATGTTCAGCAGCTAAGGCTTAAGTGATTGAGACAAATATAATAAAGTTCATCACTGGACCCAGAGAGAGGATTTGTTTAACATTGCACACATGAATCCATAGCCCACATTGATATTAAGAATATTACTCGACCATGTGCCATGCATTCACAGTCCCGGTGACACTTGGTCAATAAGTAATTTGCAAGAGTAACACATCATGGTCAGGCTTTTTTAAAAGTAAAGCATGATCAGTTCACATGGGCAGTCCTATTCGGTTTTAAACAGGTTTGTCACGTAAGAGACACAATACACCCCCACCCCACCCTCCTCCCTCCACACACACACCCACAAAAACATAGCTAAACTGCAAAAAATACTGACCTTACTAGTGCTCGTGTCCATTGGTGTGAGTGGCAGTTAGCCCCTCTGGGGTTTTATTAGTATTCAGTGGACCTCAGTTTATGTCTGGTTGAACAGACCCAGTCCCTGTGTATTTTATTCATTCATGCAGCACTTACAACTACAAGTGCTTTATCTTATGAAAAAACAGCGTGCAACTCCTAAACAATGTATTCCTCTTCATGAGACCTTTGTGGGCCCTGTTTCTCCCCCAAAAAGGTATCTCAGTATGCTAATCTGGTCTCACCATTATGTCTGCAGAGGGGCTGTGAAGACTTGTGTTTACAGAGCTGGAAGTAAGAGGCAGTGTTATTTTACACCTGTAATCCCAAATCCCCTCACCCACTATTATAAATATGCAATTAACAACATTGTTGTTCCTCCCAGGGACCAACAATTTACCTGCAATTTACCTGAATCTATTAGTCAATTACCAGTTTGTCTTCAGGCTGACCCCACCAGCTAATGGCTTTGGAGGAGGGCCAGAATCTGATTTCCCTTAAACACTGTCTAATGGGCTGTCAGCCTATACATTATGAATGCAAACCAACTGAACACAACCCATCCCACCTAGCTATTAGGGCCTCTTCTATTCATTGATTTCTCTCTTTACTTTTAGCTAATGCTTTTTCCCCTTCTTTGTTTGGTGAATCTGTTAAATACTTTGTATTGTAGAGTGCAAGAATAGAGGATTTGGGATGCATTTGATGTGCAAAGATTTTGTTTGACTGCTGTTATCATTTCACACTGTGTAATGCATGAAAGATGAGCAATGTCTCTGTGTCTGTTTATATGTATGTATGAGTGTGCCTCTGCCTGTCCACCTGAGAGGAGGGTAGGGAGGACTGGCTTCTTTTCCTTTGTGTTTGCCTCTATACTCCTATGTTTTGAATACTGAGTGGCCAAGGAAAGATTAGATAGATGCCTTTTCAAACCATATTAGCATTTAAATGATTATAATCATTTTTCTCAAAAACCTAGTATACCGTTCTTGTAAATTGCTGGTCTCCTGTGTATTATTTTTCAGTAGTGTATGTATTTGATGCCAGAAGCAAATAGTTTAGGGTAAGTAATTTACTGACTGAGTGTGATATCCACAGTCTGTTTCTCAACATGAGTAAAAGCTGTCATAAGACATTAGTGCTGCTGTGCACTGGAAATACTGAAATCTGCGCTGCCACCTTGTCCGCCCCCCATCTCTCTCTCTCCCCTCTATCTCACTCTCTGCATCTTCTGGCATTCCCTCGCCCTCCTTCTTTTACCATCTCTGACTGTCTTCTCCATCTCTAGCTCACATCTTTATATCACTCCAATTTTCGCACGGTGAGATGGAAATTGAGTGGGAGGGCTGGGTTGCAGGATAAGATGGAGGTCTCTGAGAGTGGACAAAAATAAAATCCAATTTCAACAAAACTCATTGCCCCCCACCTCTCCCAACCTCAACCCTCCCAGCTGTCCCTGCCCATCTTCAGCATAGCTCACCTGCACATCTCCAGAATCTCAAAACCCGTCACACAGCAGGGGGGCAGAAAGAGAGGGACCAGCACTAGCCCACCTCCACTCTCTCACCACTGAGATTGGACACACACCATTGCCCTTTTTTTTCCTTTTAAAGCCAGTACTTGCTTCATGTCACAAGAAATGGAGTGTACCAGGAGAAGCTCTGCTCTAAAGAACTGTTAATGTTCAGAGTTTTTAGACCTGACTTTAACACGAGCGTCCGATTGTAGGAGGCAAAAGAGGAAGCTGCTTCAAGGGGCTTTGTGCCGTCTTTGTGGACCGAGCTCTGTGATCTCCAGAAGGTTTGATCTGACTCTCTTGGACAGATTAGGAGCAAGCTCCTCGTCAGTTGAAATCACCATCCATCCTAAGTGTTGTGTGGCCACAATCCTAATTATAGCTGCTGCGCAGCAGTGTCGGGGCCGGGCATTTTGAGCAGGAAGAGGAAGAAGAAGAGGAGAAAGAGGAAGAAAAGGAGGACTAGGAAGAAGAACAGGAGGACGAATGAGAAATACATGAGGGTCCATCAGCAGAACTGCCCGGACCATAATTATCATTAAAACATCTTTGAAATCATGTGTCTCTAATCCACACTGCCTGAGTAGGCATAAGCATGTTTATTCTGCATCAGCCAGGGCTCAAACTCACACCTTCACCACCAATGGCAAGTTGTGATCAAGTTGAGCTACCTGAGAAGTGGTCAAATTAGAGGAGGCTTCACACTATGACTTAGCCTTAGATTTATTTAGCGAGAATTTGCAGTCACTGTTTACAGTAAAAGATTTTGATGCACTGTGGGCTCAATTTTTGATAATTCAAAAATCTGGTTGGATCATTTGTGGAGAACAGTCTGAAGATGCAGTGTAACAAGTTTGGTGTCAATTGAGCAAAAAATGTGGGAGGAGATAGGTTTAATTAGTTTTACAGTTTTTGAGAAAAACAGAGTGATGAACTTCATAATTCCTACCAGCTCGAAGCTTCTAAACATTTCTGCTCACTTGAGCCTACATTTTGGTGAAAGTTGCAAAGCGGTAGCACGTACAACTGATTTGTTATGAATTTAGAAAGTTTTAAACTTTAGACGGTTGCTGTAGCGCCATCAGGACTATTAGCCCACAATGCCAGTTGAGGAAGTTTGGCATGGGACTGGACCTATGCGCAAAGTTTTGTTTATTTTCATGCATGGGAAGGCAGATTTACTCGTAGGAAGAAGCAGAATAATAGATATAGCCGCAAGCGGCAATTTTGGGGTCCAAGCACAATTTGAAAAGACAGACAAAAGAGAAGGTAGAAAGACACACAAAAGCTGACAGGTTGTGAAGATCGGACACACACTCTATTAGTTAAGGCTTAGCACCAGCTTTTGTGTTGGCCCATGACTTCTATAAAGTTCATCATTTCATCCATGTTGTTGAAGTTATTCACAATGGTCACTTGTTCTTGACAACTAATGACTTCAGAAAGGACAAGCCTGGATTTGAACCCACAACTTTCCACATGAGAGGCAGACACCGTACCTACTGAGCTAACTTGTAACTCCTGTTACAAGGTTACTGAGGAGAAAATAACTAAAGGGAGAAGTATTGTGATAGTGCAGCTTATGATTGACAGCACTAATCACTTTATAAAACATTGTATTACTCTCCATTAACGAATAAAACTATACTAAGTCACATGGGCCAGAAAGCCGCTGCTGCACTGCTCTCTATGGGTTGAAACCTCTGGCCACACCCCAATCAGTGATGCCAATCAGGTATTTTGCCATTGACAGATTATGTCAAACACCTGCTTTGAGTTTTCTACACTCTGTGATTTAGTGTTGATTTACTTTTCATAAAACTTCAAAATGGTCATCAGGGACTTGAACTCACAACCTTATGATTTTTGGGCTGTTTACTAATTAAGGTATGGCGATTTCAAAAATCATGTTGTTTTTTTCCTGTAACATACAGTTTAGGAGGACAACACTGTGGGATCACAGTCAGTTTTTGCTATAAACAGAGGGGGGCGACATCAGAATCGGGGGTAGGTACCAGTGTACAAAAGATTTATCTCACTTCAGCCGACATGTTCTGAAATTTCAGGTCTCTAGGACATACAGCTGATTTTTTATGAATTTTTGAAGTTGCGACTTTAAGACTAATGAAGATTTGGTTATTATGCAATAAGCCACGCCACTTTCATCAATAATGACCAAATTTCATGGACTGACTTGGACATAATCCTAGAATGTGTGTAAAAATTTTCATAAAAATCTATGCCGTCAATTATGAGATATGAACTTTTTGCATTTGTAGCGCCCACTAGTGGTACAGCTCAAAATGCTTTTGGGTGTGTTCACGCAACACTTCTCAACATGTGTTTAAAATTTTGGCTTGATTAGATGAACGGTTAATGAGTTATGGCCAATTTAGTGTTATGGCCAAATCCAGCCAATCCATTTGACCTATCAATAACCTTTATACAACTTTGAAAGAGGACGGTCCCAAGATTCTGCACACCAAGTTTCATGTAAATTGGATGAATGGCCTAGGAGGAGTTGCGAAAAAGTGTTTCTTAGATAATTCAAAATGGCGGACAATGCAATATGGTGGACATTGAAAGTGATATATGGGTTGGACTCGGCACATTCCAAAGAATCTAGGAACACATGCAGCAACACAAGGGGCTAGAGACATGGGGTCAAAAAGCTATTGAGCTGTACTTTCATGGGAGTGGGGTTACTGATGGCAGGCGGCACTGAGTTGGGTTGAAATGCAATATTTGGTAACACTTTATAATAACCATCATTAATAAATGGTAAATTGATAGTTAATTAAACTTTAGTTAATAGTTATTTTACTGTTAACAAACAATGAAATGATCATTAATAATGTTTACTAATTATTAGTAATGCTATAATTTATGTTATTTTATCATTCGTTTGTGTAATATAAAATCATTTGTTTATAAATTATATATCGTATCATAGCTTTTTACCCTTTTTACCGTCTCTTATCAGCTATGATACAATATATAATTTACAAACAAATGATTTTATATTACACAAACTAATGATAAAATAACATAAATTATAGCATTACTAATAATTAGTAAACATTATTAATAATCATTTCATTGTTTGTTAACAGTAAAATAACTATTAACTAAAGTTTAATTAACTATCAATTTACCATTTATTAATGATGGTAATTATAAAGTGTTACCCAATATTTTCTGAAATTCTCCTGCTTCCCATTAAGGTGGCTGAAATCTGACAAAAGATTTGTTTTTTTCCACCCTCAAATACCCCAATAACAATGTCAATTTCATGTTTACAACGTCAACTATGGGAGAAACAACAACAAAACAACAAAACCCACGGAGCAGGGCTTTTATTGTGAAGTGCTCATAGGAAGTGTAAACTGTTTGCTGTTTACTGGCAAACTGCTCAATATTAGAAAGATGCAATACAATCTGAACCAACAGGTTGATGTTATAAGAGGATATAATTAAAAACAATTGCAAAAATATGCTTTTGTTGGTGCTATTTTGCCACGATTTCATCAGCTCTGTTTCATGGGCAGAAAGATGTATGTTCGACGAAACGGATTATGCAACGTTTCCTCCCGACTGCGTTCTTCTATTTAAATTGTGCTTAATGTTAAGTAGATGTAACGATACAGTCATTATAAAGTGCTTTATTTTATGGAGTTTATTGAGATGCCACTGAAATAACTTGTTATATAGGTTATGAGCCAAATTAAATTATTTATCTAGCAGGTGACATCAAATGGTAAATGCAAGCGATTTTTTTTTTTCATTTAACCTCGAAATTGATCTACAACCATACTAACCTTTTTTTTATTATTATTAATATTAGCACCAATGAGCTCAAGCAAAGAAATGCATCAAAGTGGAATGCCTTATTTGGGCAGAAAATGTACGCCAGACTGTGTGTTCCGTGGTCCAGGAGAAAGTTGCAGGCGTCCAATACTGCCGCGAGAGGCTTTACCATGGAGTCTATGGAACACCCGGTGCGTCTTATACAGACACAGAAGGGTACCTTTAGTGTCATTATAGTGACGCCAAGGCATTTGACAAAGAGTCAACATAGGACGAGTTGGGAATGAGAACGGGTTGATCTGGCCAATGTGCATGGGCTGCCTTGCCTGAGTAGTGGTGTACCATAGGAGCCAACCTGCCAAATATGGCTGCTGTAGGACTTAAGGTTTCTGAGCTGCAGATACTTTTAGCGGAGAAAAAGAAAGAAAGAAAGAAAGAAAGAAACAGAATAATTCCAGCAAATACAATAGGGTTCCAGCACTACGTGCTTGGACCCCTAATAACACTGGCAAATATACAAGAGCGATGCTTCTCCACAGTGGCAATAGGTAGCTGTGAGCCATGGCAGGACTCATTCTGTTGTTCTGTGGGGGAAAACACCTTACACCTCACATGGCTATGTCTAACTAAGCTGGCACCTCTGTGGGAGTGTTGACAGGTGAACGGCGAACCAATTTTTGTTGAAAATACAGTATGTGAACACAGTAGCTGCAAAACAACAAATGTAGAGGGCGGCCAAATAAGACTTGTTTTTATTATCTTGTGCTTTTAAGATAAGACATGATCTTTGCATCTACAGGGTTACAATGGCTATGATGATTCATTGATGGCAGTTTTATTGTTGAATCAGATTCAAATGAATTCTACCAATTCTGCCTCTCATGTAGAGTTTTTTGTACCAGAACCTCCCAAAATGTGAAATGCAAGATACATCCTCAGAAGTACCTGGCCAACGATGAGCTACCTCCTTATTTTTGGAGGGCGAGCAATATGGATCCTCTGGAGCTCTAATCTAGTTGACTGACAGCAGCACACAATGCCTTTCTCCACACCTAACCAGAAGACATTCAGTAAAGGCAACACAATTCACAAGCAGAGAACAGAAACAGGGGGCTAGGTGAGAGAAATGCACTCAGTCACAAAGAGATACGTGAGCAAGAGGATGAAAGACAGCAAAGGGGGTGGGGGGGTGGGGGGAGGGGTTGGAATCCTCACAAAATCTTCAATTTTGTTCTTCCTACTGCTGGGGTGGATCCTCAGTCATTTGGGGCCATGCCCTGGTTTTATATTACTGTTATGTACCCACATTCCCCTAACTGTGCATGAACACAGCCTTCAAGATATGGCCCGTGAGACAAGGTCTTTAAAGATATAGTACACTGTTGATAGATAAAAGGTCCACACTGTACGAGAAAAACACATTGCTATGTCTGCTCCACTGCATGTCGTCCCTGGATTAACAAAAACAGAAAAACAAATGAGATACATTCAAGGATCAAAATGACTCTTCTCTGGTCAAAATATTACAGCCTTTTTCAATTCAATAAACTAGCCGATCTTTATTGATTTCAATGCATCATTTGTGAACAAAATACTATTTCAATCCACACTAAAAGTCCTACTGGACCTCTGATATCAAATTAAGACTTCACTTGCAATTGCAATTCTTTCCTCCCCAGCTATTTCGGGCACAATAAATATACTATGTGACCACTCTCAGAGACAGCACTTAGACAAACTACAGAGTAAGACAAACAAAAGAGTAAGTGAAGTATAAACATACATTATTGCTTTCGACTTACGGGAGTACTACACATATAACTATGATAAATATAGGCACACAAACTTTGGGAAAGAGAAGGTCAGTTCAAGGAGTAAACTAGGCCGCACAGCATATCTGCTGAGTCTGAGAGGGATAAAAATTTGAGCTGGACTGCATGCACAGAGTCCAGAGGGAATGGGAGGAGGAGAAAACAGGAGCACAGATTGGTACAGCTGGGGACACACTGCAGCCTGGTGTACTCTCACTGTTGTTAAATGTTCCTTGTAAGACCTTCTGTTTTTTGATGCTGGGACATGGATTACTCCATCACTATCATTTACATAAACTAGCACTTTGGTGGAGGATAATAACAAGGTCTGATTCAGTCGAGCCAAATAGCACCTTGTGTCCTCGGGCATGCTAATCTCACAAGAAGATATCAGATTGTACTCTATACACAAGCAAATTACGTGTTTGTTTGCCTCAAAAAGCGTATAAATTATAAGATGTTATTGGAAAAAAAAGGTATCAGATAATTGTGCTTCGGAAATGAGATAGTAAATAGAAAGTACATAGAATGTTTATAGTAATCTTCGGTATGTATCTGGTTTGACACTTCATACAACACTGCACGCTCTGCTTTCCCTCACATTCAATCACCGCCTCTCATTCTAGTTGACATCTAAGTGCTCTGTGAAGTACTGTTTGCTTGCCAGGATGAATCTGTTTCCAGGCTTGAGTTTAATCCTCCAGATGTGAAAAATGCAGCACTTTGGTAGAGTTTCTGTGAGGGAATCTCGTCCTTCTCTTCAGGAGTCCTGTAGAGCAGTGAGGCCGTGGATACAGTAGTCGTCCTGCGGCGATCCAAACCTCCAGATTCACATGTAATAAATTCATCCACACAGCATCAGGGAGAGTGCAGCACGGTGCCGGGAAGGTATGTGGTGGTGACAGGGCGAGTCTTGGGTGGGGCGGAGAGTCCCTGCTGTCATCTGGGTGTGACCCCAGAGAGGGGAATGCCTGTTTTGTTCTTAGACCTGGGTGGCGGCCATAATACCAAGGACAAGCCTGAGCTCATTGTAAGAGTCATTGTTCTGGAAATAAGAATAGAAATATAAATACTACTTGCAATACCTTTGGCAGTCCATGAGAATATTAAGTGATTCCTGTTCCATTTCATTGAAAACTAGATATATTCTAGAAACAAGCAGACAGAGAATAAATAAACTATTTGTATGACCAGAATGATCAGAATGTTGCACGTGCCACTTATGTTTCCCCCCCCAACTTGTGAACTTTGAACTTACACATCCACATGCGTATGCACATGCCACACATGGCGCAGACATTAGCAATTTGGAGAGCACGGCCACACTCCCCACTCATCAGACAGTCCCTGGTCCGCAGGCAGCACCTCTTACAGCCGTTGTCAGAGTCTCCGTGCTTCTCATCTCCCTCCTCATCGCTCCCACTGAGACAGCAGCCCATGGCTCTGCCCCACTGTCACTGCAGAGGGAAGCAGTCAGTCTCTCTTCAATCCATACTAGTCAATCATTATGTTGCTGTAAAGGAGGAATATCAACACTTCACTGACCTCCTTGATATCTCTAGGTGTTGTGGGTCAAACTAATTCACTGGAATTTTACCCTGCCAATCTGGCATTTTTGATAGCTGATAATTAACTATCTTCACAGTGTTTATGTCAATGCAACATTGCCCTATATGATAAGAATAAGGAGGGAATCTTTAATGTATGTTCCTATCCTTGAACAACCCGATCCAGAACTTGGATTGTTAATCAGCAACTCACTGGGCTTCGTCCAAGGTCGTAAAAACTCAACTACATTCTGAAAGTTCTCATTATAATGTGGAAACAAATCCAGGAAACCAGAGCATGACAGTTTTCTTTACCTTTCACTGTGGTGTTCTCAAAGTTTTAGACTTATTCTCCTCGTCCTTCAACTCCAATTTAAGTTCTCCCAGGTCTTCCGAGAAAGTGTTAAAGTATCCGTCTTCCTTTCATAAACTTTCACTTACTCCCGGAGCTGGTCAGGAAAATGTCTGTACATGCTTTCTAGCCCCTATACAGTGCTGTTCTCTTGTCTCTTGTAGAGTGTACTGAGTAAACTAGCACTTCCCTAATCATCTAAGGCACCAAACAGGGTGTGTATTCAGGTTTTTCTGGTAATACTAGGCCGACCATCACAAAAAAACAAAAAAAGACTGCCTTGCACCTAAAGCAAATGAGACGAAAACCTTAAAGGACTTAAAATCCAGTTGGTGGAAACTTGGATCTGGCAGGTCACATCAGGATAGCTAAAGAGGTCTGGCACTGCCATGCCCAAGGCTATAATGCCCCTGGGCAGCTAGGGGCTGGTTATTGTTGCTAGATAAATACAGTATGAGATTTCTGTCATTGTCAACATGTCTTGGGATCAAAGAGCTTAAATAGAAGGTCTGTACCACTTAGACTATCACTGAAATGCACTTGGAAGTAAACAATACAAATGGCTGGATCTATTCCATAGTAAGCTTGGCAAGAGTTTTAGAGGTCAGTGTGGATTAAATAGCACAAATGAAAAATCTTCTCATTTAGTTACACTTATTCAAAAAAAAAAACAAAAAAAAAACCTTGAAATGAACATCAGTCAGAAATGCAATAACAATCCAAACAGTGTAGCTGAAATCTGCATTAATCTAGTCTTTGGTGGAACAAAGGGGCCAATTGCATTCAGTTCTCACAGTGGATGTCAAATTGTGTGTGGAGCAAAACAAATACAGCTAAGATTTGATTTACCTGCTAAAGCCTCCCATTAACCTTGGACCTGAAATCAATGCATTTCTTGGATTCCGTCTCAAGTCTGTCAGATCCATGTTCTCTAGGCCTGCAGCTCTGGATTCATCATGGCCTCTAGAACAGGTCATAATATACAGATCAAATGTGATAGCGGGATTAAAGGCGAAAGACAGCTGAACAAATGGTTGACTTATGCCACGACCGACTCACGTTGTGCCTCTGACGTTTCGGTGTGTGAGGTGTTGAAAAGTGAGATGCAGTTCTGTGCCAGGCTGAGGCAGAGAGTACAGAAGGTGTAGCTGCAGTCCCCTGAACACAAGCCAGAGCACACGTCCACACACAGCTGGCAGCAGATGTCACAGCAGCGGTCAGAGCAATATCCCCAATCGTCACACGTACACGAGCAGCCACCGGCCAGTCTGCATTCCTCTTCACTCTGTCGGCGGGAGTTGCAAGGCTTGCAGGACTGAAGCCCCATGGGTCTGCCTGTTCAAAACGCACACGGATGCTGAGAGATAAGATATTGGAGGAAACCACTGTCTGGAAAAAAAAAAGTCTTATTTTCAAGTCCAGAGCTGGAATTGAGGAGTTATGTACTCTGTCCAAAAGGAATTCCGTGTAGAGAATAGATCCGTCCGATAATTGGCTGTCAGCTTGTCCCGAACTTTGGTTGAAGTTGTGTGTTATCTGGAGTTTTAAGTGCAAAGTTCTTATCGCATGCAGTATTTGCTGATATTCCCTGCTGACGGTTTGACCAACTTTGAGATATCACGCTTGAGCACGTCATACTTTGCCCCCAGAGGCCTTACTCCAGTCTTCACTATCATCTCCCACATTCATAAGACAAGGGATGAATATGTCAGGCTGAGCAACTATTCAGAGAAGTAGTCTGCCCTTCAAGAAAGCATGACAACCTCAAACAACGTCACTCTCAGCAAACAGAGTCAGCCTCTGTTCGGACAGACTCAAAATGTTCGTAAACCTTGAATTGCCTTTTTTTCTGCCCCGAGCAAAACTTTATACAGAGAAGCTCTTTCTCAGGCCTAATAATCATGGGGTCTTCAAGATAGTGATGGCGGTGGGCAAAATTAAGCAGCAAAGGATGAGTATAACAGTGTGAAAAGGCTTCTCCCCTACCTTTTCACCTGACCCTATTTCCCCAAATTAGTGCATTCTAATGTAATATGTCACCTTACCTGTGCAGAGTCTTACCTGGTCCTTGGGCTGGTTAGAGTAAAATGGAGAGCGTGTGTCTGCATCCCTGTATTTAAAGTGTGGCCTGGGCCATACCAAGTCAATGGGGGAGGGACTTCCCCTGGCTAAAGTGTAATGTGGAAGTTAAATTGCCCACATAGAATGGTGACTGTTTATTGTTTTATTTAGATAGTCCACCTATATAATGTTTGAAAATGTATGTTTCATTTACATTTTAAGAACATTTATGATAACCTCCTCTTGTATAGCCTACCCTATGTTTACCTATGATAATAGTTCAGTCCAGTCAAGGTGGGGCTGGGGAGGGTATATAAGCTGGTCATTCTGACCTTGGTAGAGAGAGTGTAACAGCTTGCTGTGAGGCTGTGGAAGTGTTTGATTTGAGTTGATATTCTAGCATCCCGGGGCTGCGTCTTTTTGTTTCCTGATTTTTGGCTTATCATTTTTTGGTTAATAAAACCACAACCTCGTTTGCATTAAGCTAAGCTTCAAGTCCCACATTAACAAGGTGACAAAAATGTAATTTTTCCACCTTAGAAACATAGCTAAAGTACGACCATTTATAAATCAAAAAGATGCTGAAAAATTGATTCATACCTTTATTTCAAGCCGACTCGATTACTGTAACGCGCTTTTTACTGGTCTCCCGAAAAAAACCACTGAGAGACTTCAGCTTATTCAAAACTCTGCAGCTTGGCTATTCACCAGAACCAAGAGGAGAGAGCACATCAGTCCAGTTTTAGCTGCTCTACACTGGCTTCCTGTAACATTTAGAATTGATTTTAAGGTCCTCCTCCTTATATACAAAGCCCTTAATGGGCTAGGACCAAGCTACATTTCTAACTCCCTTGTTCACTACTTGCCTTCAAGAACACTGCGATCATCTACTGCTGGTTTATTGGAGGTTCCCAGCAACAGCCGAAAGAAAATCGGGGATGCAGCCTTTGTCAATTACGCTCCAAAGCTCTGGAACACACTGCCTATAGATATCAGGGAAGCCAGCTCACTAAGTATTTTTAAAAGAAAGCTAAAAACTTATCTCTTCCCTTTAGCCTTTAACTAGCTACGACTTTCCTGATACAGGCCTTAAACTTGTTTGTTTTTTTTACACTTTGCTTCGCACTTATGCACTGCTGCACTTCTTTTAAAATGTTGTATTTTACTTGATTTTAATTATTCTATGTACTCTATTTCTTAACTTTATTTTTATTATTATTCAGTGGGTTTTATTTTCCATCTTATGTTATGCTCATTCTATGTCTATTTTCATGTATGAAATTTCTTTGTTGTAAAGCACTTTGAGCTGCATTTCTTGTATGAAAGGTGCTATACAAATAAAGTTTATTATTATTATTATTATTATTATACCTCTGCCTCATGACTCCCTTCTTCAGCATATCGACATCTTTTTTTGAAGTTTTTCCAGTGCCAGTCAGCCACACTAGCATCCCTTTTAAGTAGTGGTACAAGCAGTAACCCTACAAACAGTAATTTGATTACAAAACATGGGTAACTGTAAAACATAAAGTAAATGTAAAAAATACTAAGAAACCACATGCTTTTAGAAAAAAATGCTTTAATAAGAAACATGTTTGAAGGACAAACAAATGCATGATTTTGTAAACACTTCTCATTTTACTTATCTTGAAATAAAGGTTGATAAAGACAAAACATCCAACGAATAACACAAAAAATATAATTACTTACTTTGTACATTAAGGAGACACTATATGCTTTGTGAGAAATTAAGCCAGAGCATGTGAAGCAGGCAGGGTTGGGGAGTAACAGAATACATGTAACGGCGTTACGTATTTAAAGTACAAAATATGAGTAACTGTATTCCGTTACAGTTACAGTTTAAATTGGTGGTATTCTGAATACAGTTACTGTCTTTAAAAATAGATTACTTGAAGGGATTACTTTATTTGTTTGTTTTGTTTTATTTGCTCTAAAATTCATATGAGGCATGCATTTCCCATAAACAGATTTAAAAAAATATGCAACAATTTGTGCGCGCACGGTGCAGCTGCCACACACCACAAGACAATGGCAACGTCGGAGGAGACACACAGCCAGGACACTCTCAGGAATGCATTTTTGACATGGAAATATAAAGAACATTTTACTTACAAACAGGGGTTAAAGTGGGCCGGAACGATCTGGAACGGCGTTGCGGCACCTTCACAAGTCCATTTTCTCACGCAGTGAAAAACAAATTCATAACTGATAACGTAGTGACACGAAAAAAGGACACTGACAGCAGGACAGACGAGACAGAGCAGCACCGTGCAGCAGTGAGTTACTCAGACCATCTGAATAGCGCGAAATATACACAAATGTATTATATTGTAATTTATTCCCATGCATGCTGCTCAGAGTAATCTCAGTCAGCGGCTCTTCTACGTCTCTCCCTCTCCTCTCACGCCATGCGCACGCAGGCAGGAGTGAGAGTGAGTTGCTATGGTTACGGGGACGCTCTGTGTCTGTCGCTCTGAAACTTTCTCATGATTCCCAGTAATAGGTTTTTTAGGTTAGTATGCCTATGCAAAATGATGGATGTAAGCACTTCAATGCTGAAATCTAGTAATATAACATAATTTTACATTTTTGGTTAACATTATACAGGATTGCTGTTTCTTGACTTAATCCAAGAGGTTAGGTGGTGTAGAAATGCAGGAAATTTGTTTTAAATTACTATTTTTTTCTTTAATGTTTGTCTAATGTGTTTTACTCTACTTGATGCTGCGGTTAACTGATGCTGTGGAAATTAAAGAAAGGGTAAAGGAAAACTGAAGACTTTGTTCTCTGGTGGATGCCATTTTTCTTTAGACAGTATCAGTTGCAGGACAAAACATACCACATTTGAGTTTACATACTTGCATAACTTTTCCTCTGAAGACAGTAATAAGGTCATTCCTAAGCAAGTGTTAACTACATTCAGAGTGACCCAGACAAATGGGCTCAGCAAGACGATTTTGAAGTATTCCAAAAGTAATCCAAAGTATTTAGAATACGTTACTTAACTTGAGTAATCTAATGGAATATGTTACAAATTACATTTTAGGGCATGTATTCAGTAATCTGTAGTGGAATACGTTTTAAAAGTAACCCTCCCAACACTGGAAGCAGGTATGCCACAATGAAAACAGCTGATCATCATTACAACAATCAGTCAGGAACCAGTCACAATGTCAGAGCATACAACCAACCAAATCATCCATGTCAACGATCACCCAATGCATACAGGCCAATGGGTTATACAAACATCTATAGAGAATATAATCATGAAGTAGAGTATAACTAGACATCGCTAGGAAGAACAAATGGTTTATACAACACATTTCAGACTGAAATAATCAATTAGGCTATGCACGAACACTGTGTTCAGTGAATATATCCATAGCATTTCCCACTGAGCTAGCCTGTGAAGAATGTACTCTCCATTTGATGGGATAATTCTCTTTCCCACATAATCTCAAAGTGGCTGGTGAGGCATGATTGTCACTGCATAATACTTGGCCATTGACACTGTGCTTTGCAGTTATCTTCAATTTGCGGGAACATTTTGTTGTAAGGCCATTATTGACCAGTGGATTAGCCATTACATTGGTGATTTTACTGACAGACTAACCTACTTATAAAGCACACCTGCAACACACAGTGTATAATATATACTGTAGTATATAATGATAATAATAATAATAATTATAATAAACTTTATTTGTATAGCACCTTTCATACAAGAAATACAGCTAAAAAAAAACGTGATAATAATAGTGAAAATAAGATAAAGATGAGAATAGAATACATAGAATGCATCTTCACATGAAAATAGACATAGAATGAGCATAAAAACAGGGATATAATGCCATAATTAATGTAAAATAAGATGGAGAATGAAACCCACTTGATAATAATAGTAAAAATAAGATAAAAATGAGGAATGCATAACATAAGATGGAAAATAAAACCCACTGAACAATAATAATAATAAAAATAAAGTTAAAAAGGACCCTATAGCCTATATAGAATATATTATACAGTACATGACATGTAGATTGCATGACAGCATGGCAGGCACTGCTGGAACTGATAAAGGTTAAGTGCCGTACTCAAGGCTCAAAGGCATATGACAGTAGTATAGCGTTACAATACTATTTTAAGCAAATAATCAGCAGCCCCCCAACCACCCACCTAAGGCTGGGAGGCTGAATATTGTTAATGAGGGACAGGTCCAGTCACCACATAACTGCAACACTCATGCTATAACATACCTAATTTTTTTCACAAAGAACATTTAGTTAAGTTATAGTATGTGTGTCTGTACATGTGCTATTTAATATGAGGTTGAAGTGTGTGTGTGTTCTAATCAGTGTGCTCAGTTAATTGTCATAATTATGATGTTATTTCTTGATGCCATGTGTGCTATTTATATAAACGTGTTGTTCATTAATAAAGTTTAAATTGCTTTGATTTAGTAGCAGTGAATGAGAGTGAGTGACAATTGCAGGGCCTAAGTTTATGAAGTCTTCAGTTCTGTTTCCAAACTGGTTATTTTCTGCCAAAAACAAATTATCCTGTGATTTTAAATGCTCCACAGGAAACAGATTGACTTTATATTTTTACTTACAGACTGTATTCTCAAAGGAACTACACTCATCACGGATAATCAAGGACAGAGAACAGACTACATCTGTTCACATGGCAGCTCTCCTGACATTTTGTTTTATTATTTTCCTCCTTCCTCCTCTCTATCTCTCTCTTGTCTCTTTCTCTCTCTCTCCTCCTTTCTCATTTTAAGACACACACACACACACACACACACACACGGCACACACATTCCCTCTTGCTCCCTATAACACAAACGTCAGCAAGCTGAGAGTGACAGGTGAACGGCGGTGAAGCAGATTTGACCTTGACGGCTCCAATAGTGAAGTGACAGTAATAAAAGGCTGTAGTGTGCTATTGTTGGCCCTGGGGCATCCATTAATGAATGACATGAAACAGCCATGAGATACAGGCAGGCAGGGAGGAGGGATGATGGAGGACAGGTGACAGCAGCCCACACACGGCCCTCACCTGTGATGAGCTCAGCCAGAACCTCCTCACACAAAGGTTCACACTCAGGCATACACACACACACACACACACACACAGTGACACTGACACGCACCCAGACAATTGCAGTCAGATGCAGATGCACCCAAGCACACACACAACGCACGCACGTGTCAAAACACACGTACACCTACAAATGCGCTCGCAGTCTGAAGACACTCTGTCAGAGAGGTGCGTTTACTGTAGAATAAATCACTCGTGATTTCATTACATTATTCATGTGCTAAGTAGACCCCACTACACCCAAGGGCGACTTACATTTTTCGCCTCCCACTCACTCTGGCTTTCATACCCGGATCACGCACTAATACAAACCCCAATGACAATGCAGTTTAATCCCCAGCTTCCCCTGCAATGCCTCCTGTTAGTGAATCATTGTGAGTATGAAAATGCAGCAAGTTCGGGGATTCAGGCATGATTAATTCATGGCAATGAAAATATGGCACAGTCTTGGATTCTTCCAATCTAGTAGAATTGGTTGGACTTTTCAACTGATATCAGGATAATTATAGATAATTAATTGATATGGGTGATAAGTGTCAGACTGCTAATGGAATGCAGTACTTAACCTCCGTAATCCTTCTGTGCCCTTCACTTAGTGTCAGGATAATTAGATTACTGCTGCTGATACCTTCTGCACACACACACACACACACACACACACCAACTTCTACATACATACTCACCTCACGCACACATGCACTCTCATGCATACGTAGGTATTGCACACACACATACCTACTCTCACACACACACACGGACACACATACACATACTGCAAAAATACGCACAAATACAGTAGCATCAATCAATGCTTCATTCCATATAAGGTATGTGAATCCATATATCATTATGCACGCACTGCCCTTTTGTCTTATCGGAATCTGTATATTAAAAGGTATTAGTGGTATTATGGGAATTCCTGTTATATGGTATTAGAAGTATTAATTAAAGTTCCATTACTTCAGTCTGGATGAATGTATCCAAACTAGGCCAAACTGCCCACGGCGTGATGTCCGCCCAATGTTCCTCCACACCCTGCTTGGGGAGGATGGCCCAGGATAAGCAATGAATAACAGTTTAAACAGTAAAAACGGTGGGAGATTTACCGAACCTGTCGGAGAAGATATGGCAGGGCCGGGTGATATATGGCAGCGGGGAGGGCACACCGCGTAACAGGCGACTCCAGCATTTCATCTGGATTGGCAAGACACTCGTATTTCACCCCAGCCGTCCCCCAAGGGCTGTGCTCCAGCGCCTCGCATCTCTACATCACACCTATCAACTGGGCGGGAAGCAAGACCTAATTGGCAGGTAGCGTGTCACATTCAGGGGTGGCAGAGAAGAGAGAAAGAAAGAGGAAGAGAGGAGGATGTTAGCAGGGAGGGGCCTTGGTGGATATTTTTTGAGAGAACTTGTGAGAGTGTATTGTATGAAAGTTGCAAGGTTGGGCAGTGTATATGTAGTGCATTTTACATTGCCTTAATACGAATACAGCAGGTTTGTAGGTGACTGCATGCCTTTGACTGGGAGCATATGCCTGTAGCTTGTAGCTTAAAGTCCCCATGAAATTAAATGCCATTACTTTTACTTCCTGGAAAACAGAGTTAATTAATCTCATACTGCACTAGTAGGCGTAAATATACATTTCTAACAATAAAATCAGTTTTTTGAACAATCCCGCCCATCCGCCCCTCCCATCAAGTACAATTATCGTTCTCTCCCTGACTCATATTCCATTGGCTTAAAATTTTGAATGATCCCTCACTGCATTATGCCCCGCCCCACCATCCTGTTTCAGCAGGAGATGCATTAAAACCAGGAAGTAAAGATGCCGTTTCATGGGGTGCGTTTCATTAGTCGTTTCAACCTGCCCTCGCTGACTTCCCCTCGGGGGAATCCCCTCCATCTGAAGTGCCGTTCCATTACTCTGATAACTCAAGTGAACTTTCTGAGATCGACCCTTCAAGGACCAAGGGAGCAAGTCAACAACGATGTAGACTTCACCAGTGCATCCTACCCAGGATGCATTGAGATCGTCCGTCAATTCCGGTGCACGAACAGGTGATATACTGTATATAAATGTAAGTAAACAAACAATTTATTATTTAGAAGATTTAGACATATTTATGAAATGAACTCATCTGCAATAATTTATTACTCATTGTTCTGTGTAATTGTTATTATTTATTCTTATTGTTAATTATTAGGCCTGCTTAAGGGCCATTTCAAATATTCTGTTCCCCCTCAGACCCTGCCCCCCTGCTCTGCAAGCGGCCACACTGTGACGTACAGTGCTGCGTATCACCAAGCGCCGAGTGGAGGTGAAGGAGGGCTTGTTAAATGACTAATGAAACGCAGGGTAGGATTGTACTCAAATCATTTTGTAATCTTAATTTTTCCAGGGAAAGTTTACTGAGCACATACACAGTACACCAGTATAACCAACGTTTTCTACTGTTGGCCACTGAGAGGCTCCACCAGAGCAGTTGGGGGTTTAGTGCCTTGCTCAGGGGCACCTTGGCAATAGCTGTTGAGGAAGGGGAGAGTGTTTCTCTTTCACTTTCCTAAACACAGATTTTCCCTGGAGATTTGCCCCAGCAGCCTGGTCAGAAACCTGTTTCTCTAACCTCTATGTTACCACCACTCCCAAAATGTCTCAGCTTGAACTGAACTCTGACTGTGGGATGTGGATGTTCAGCACTGAGGACTCAGCTTGGACCAGACTTTAAATGGGTGGTTTCTACAGAAGCTATTGAGCTGGATGTCCATACTGGAACACAGCTTTTGTGAAATGTTAGCCTTGGGTCTTTTTCACGACTCATACATCTCCCCCTTACATTTGCTGATAAAGCAATCTCGGAACCCATCGTCTATCCGTCTGGCGACGATTAGACTCTGGGGGCGACGGCCAATATTGCGGGGTTTCCGGTGTAGCAAGACGACGTCTATGACCAGATTGTTTCACAAGTTTTTTAGGTCCAGACGACATTTCGGCTAATCTCTATAAAGAGCTATCTGCATATGAAACGTCGTCTCTCAACTCCAACTCCATTCTCACGTCTCAAGTTGCTAATCGGACTGTAAACAATGACCGGCGCATGGAAGAGGAAGCCTTGGCCCGGATGTCCACTGACTACACCAGAAACCCTGAAATATTGGCCGTCGCCCCCAGAGTATAATCGTCGTCAGACGGATAGACGATGGGTTCCGAGATTGCTGATAAAGTGACTGTGGACTAGGGATAGTTTTTACTTCAAATATTTAAGACACTGACACATCCTTTCAAGCTGTTGCTACGTTCATTTATCATCTATGAAATCAGTTCAGTTCAGGCAGCAACTGGAGACTGACAACAGCATTTCCATCATGACCTATGAAGTATCAGGTGCAGCTGATGCTGAGAATAGTGATGGAGAGGTGATGTGGCAGGCTTTTCATAATGACTGATGTCATCTGTCACACTTTCATTTAGTGTTCAAAGTGATGGACAAATGCCCAGACTGTGTCAAGGGACCGTGTCATCAAGATGTCTTTTTGAAGGAGTGTTTTTGGCACTTGACAAGCTAGCAGGGTGTTTCTGTCTCTCTCTTGGCCATGGTGGAGCAAGGAGATCGATTATGATTGGTTTCTCAGCAAGCAGTCGAGCTGCATGATTGACTTGGTAATGTGTGTGGACATGGAGATCAACTGAGCCTGCTCAAGCAGCTGCTATTAATGAGGCACAAAATAACAACTGTTTGTTAGCTAGTGGCTGTGCAAATTCTCATTCCCTCTCATTAAGCACAACACCCACTCATGGGAGCGCTCGCATGGCAACACACTAGTCTCCTGCACCAAACTAGCCCCAACTCATTTGTTTTAGTGGAAATGAGCAGCTCCAGTTTCATGCTTAGTCGAACCTCAACCTTTGCGTATACATACATGACTTGGTGCACTCTTCTTATAATTTCAGTAATGAATCCAATTTTGTGACACATGGCTATTCTTTTCTTATGAATTCACAAATCCTTACATAATAGTGAGTTAATTAGTTGGGGTTACAGGGTTTCATGGTTCCATTTACTCTACCTTAATCAAGCCAGTTTGGATTTTGCACATGCATCATTTATTTATGCAGGTTTATATAACAAGAGACTGCAACGGTGTCTGCATCTACCTACAAAAGCAAACAAAACACCTTATAAAAGACCACAGCAAAAAGAAAACAAAAGATTCAACGCTCGGCAGGGTGAATAAGCCTCCGTTGTTTCCTGCATTAGAAGTATTTTGAGGCACCGAAGGCTATAAAGGGAAAGAGAGATGCAGATGTGCTGCTGCCTACTGTAATGCTGTTGCATCTCCACTGTTTGTGTGTGGATGATGAGTTCCATAGGAGCTTGGTTGGCATCCAGCGCTTGCTCCAGCACACTCATCAAAAGGACCAGTGCTCTTGTGAGTGAGAAGATTTATACACCATGGAAGAGAGGTGGAGAATTAGCCCAGATTTATGGGCACAGACTGCAGTGGCAAGGCACTGGCAGCTGCTACTTGACATTTGAACAGAGAAAGTGAAAGAGAATTGGAGAGAGGAGGAACAGGAAAATGGAACAACAGAGAGGTGGGAAAGGACTGAGGAATGAATGAGAGCCCGCCCAGAATGAAAAAATTGAGTGAGATTGGGTTCAGGGATCAATTCTGGCTGATACGGTTAAAGAAGGAAAAATCTTGCATTTCATGATAATCACAAAGAAATACCTCGTCAACCTGATTCCCAAATTTTAGATTTTTTGAAAGCTCAGTATGTACTGGATCAACAAACCATGCTGTATAGTTGAACAAAAGGGATCGAGGCACCACAGGTGAAAGGAGGGGAGCGTCCCTGTTTTCCTATCAAAACCAACCACGAGTAGTTTTGGGATTTTTAGTTTTGATATTTTTGCCAATAAAATCAATATTTTATGAATTATAAGATAACTTGCTCAATTTCCAATGTTTTTTAGTATGTACTACTACTGTATAACAAAATGCATTCTAAAATGAAAATATAGCAAAAATGGCTTCTAAGAAATATCAACTATGTTTTTAAAAAGGCATATTGAGAAATGGGTGCTATTTGGTTGCTATTTGGTTGTCACTGCAGTCCACAGCTACATGTTTAGCTTTTTGTTTCCATTCCACTGAGCAACAAGTAGCAATGTCAATGACAAGTTGAAGGAAGGGAGGCTGTTTGTCTGATTGAGTGTACTCAACATTTATCCAAAAACACTTGAGTGTTTTTTGTTTTTTTCTATGCAATACATGTTTATGAAGTTAGATATATATTTTTTTACTCTTCTAAAGATTGTGAAGCATTGAAAAAAACAACAACAAACAGGTTCAAGGTTTTGGGAGCTCAGTCAGAATAAAGGTTTCAGGAAGAAACCAATATTGAATCAGGAACAACAGAGTTCAGTCAATAAAGAGCTATGAGCTAGTAGTCAATATCAGAGTTTACCCAACAAACGTGCGCAACACAGGTCCATCAGCATGCACAGATTCTACAGATCAACCTTGGCCTTTATATAAGAGACTCCCGAGTTGTGCTGAAGCTAGATGAACAAATTAAATGGATTCCAGCAAAACAAGCACTCCATAATCATTTGTGAGCATCGTCAGTTGAGGCATTGTCACCGGTCTCTCTGGAAGCTAATTTTTAATGAGACTTTTTATTGTACTATGTATGAATCAGAATCAGGTTTATTATCAAGTAAGTTTTCACAATACAAGGAATTTGCCGTGGTATGAAGGTGCATACAATAAACATAAACATGGAGAAAAATAATAGGAAAATAGCTCAGCTGCCGCAGGAAGTACATCCTCTGTTGTGCTTTTTTGGTGAGGCTCCCACTTGAGGTCCTGGGTAATGATGGAGCCCAGGAAGCGGAAGAACTCCACAGTGTCGACTGGGGAGTCTCTCGGGGTGATGGGGGTGAGTGGGGCTGGGTCCTTCCTGAAGTCCACAACCATCTCCACTGTCTTTACAGCGTTGAGCTCTGGGTTATTCAGTCCGCACCAGGACACCAGGCAGTCAATCTCCTGCCTGTAGGCTGACTCAGCCCACCAGAGATGAGCCCAATGAGGGTGGTGTCGTCTGCGAACTTCAGGAGCTTGACAGACTGATGACTCGAAGTGCAGCTGGTGGTGTACAGGGAAAAGAGTAGAGGGGAAAGAACGCAGCCTTGAGGGGAACCGGTGCTGATGGTCCGGGAGTCAGAGACGTGTTTTCCCAGCTTCACGTGCTGCTTCCTGTCCGACAGAAAGTCTGTGATCCACCTGCAGGTGGAGTCAGGCACACTCAGCTGGGAGAGCTTGTCCTGTAGCAGAGCCGGGATGATTGTGTTTAAGGCAGAGCTGAAGTCCACAAACAGGATGTGTGTATAAGGAAGAAATCATTCTGTGTGTTTCACTGTGAGAAGAGCTGTTCCTGGTGCGTATGACTGATCCCTTGACAGTGGTAAACCCCAAGCTCTAACATAAAGGCACCGTGTTTGGGAATGGGTAAGGGCTCGATTGTAGAATCTGGAACCCTCAGGCACTCTTCCTGGGGGTTTGGAAGCTGACTGTATAGGCTGATGGAGGCTATTGCATCAACAGGAGACAATATCTGACTCCCCTCTCTTACTGCCTGAGGGGGAAAATATATGTGCACCTGGAATGCGCGCAGTCTCTTCGATCCAAGACTGTCGTCAACTAAAAGGCAACCACAGGCCGACTCCGTGGTTAATGTTTAATGGACTTAAAGGACATGATTGCCCCTTGGCACTGTATCAAATTTATGGAACAGCCATATTCAATAACAGGAAAAAAGGCTGGGTTCCGCACTCCTAATGACAAAAATGACCTCTATCGTAAGTGCATGCCTGCTGAAGTCACTGCAGCTGCCCAATTTCAAACACGATGTCCTGACGTCACAAGGACACTAATTATGTTTCTGACATAATCACTTCACAAGAGCTCTCCATGATTAGCTCAAGTGGCTTCCCTAATGAAAATGATGACTTGCTTTGTTAACCTTGTGTGGCTTTAACACTCAGGTGTTAAACAATGGAGGACATGAGCTGCATACTGAAAATTAGAGACTATATCAAGAATATAAACCCTTAGCCTCAACAGCTGCATGAAACCTCATCCATTTTGATGCTGTTATAACTGGGTTATGGTTGGATGTGCTTTACAGCCGACTTTATTGTTGCTTTATGAAAATCAATATGTCATTTTATGGCAAATCTTACAAATAGTGTCAATAAACTCTTAACGGGTCATCTAATCTCCCATGGCCAATTAAATTAGAAAAGAGGAAAGAAGCAGTGTTTCAAGCCTCATTTACAGGACAGGATGATGTTTCTAATGTTTTAATCTCTCTCTCTGGTGGGAATAATTTCACAATGATAGTCAGCAAAAGCTCTGGCAAGACATCTGTGTGAATCGTTCTTGTCATCACTCACCCTAATGAAACTTTGATATGTTAAACCCACATGCTACCTCATCTGTTTGTTGTTATCCAGGCAGTGATTTATGTCAGTCATTCTAAGTGTAAATTTCTCTAGTTGACATTATACACTCAATGCAACTTAACATAATGACATATGTGCTGTCTTGCTGTAGCCCGTGGAATTGAGTACCACACAGGACACAATTACTTCTTTTTTATTTTTTTTATTACTCTTGGTTGGTGAGTAATGGTTTTGCAGTAAGCCAGGGATTAAAGCAAAAAAAAATCTTCTGACTTAAATTTGTTTTTCTGGCCAAGTTCCCCATATTCCCCATCTACAAGTTACAGAGGAGGCCCCCACATTAGGCCGTGTACACAATGTCCGGCTTTTTTTTTTTTTTTAGAAAAGGCGGGTGCCGCGGCGCCTTTTTAGAGCGGCCGCTTTTTTTCCGCTGTGCGGTCGCTTCGCATAGGTTTTCATGTAAAAAAGGTGGAGGCAGCTGAGAAAAAGGTGGACAGTGTGTACTTGCCCTTAGCCCTCGACGCCTGCTAAACAAGTAAAATTATGAGATTTCAGCACCACCCCACGCGTAACCATTGCTGCTGTTCTCTAATGCAGCCATCAAGTTGCAAAAAGGCTTTAACCTACACTTTATTTAAATACTCAAGACCAATAGCGTTTTAAGGGAAGAAGATGCTTTTGAACAGCTTTTCTATTGCCAGTTTGCTTTTACGTAATTTCAATGCTGTTTTCAATCTATGAAATAAAACTGATACTTTTTGCAAGGCTTGACTCAGTTTTTACAAATAATCAACCATCTACATAACTTTTCAGTGCATATTTTTATTTATCTTATTATAACACCAAACAAAACAATGTTTTTGTTTTAAGTGAGCGCTCAGGGTTTTCCCATTAATGTATTACACTGTGGTGCACAGCCACAGTTTAATTTCTGCTGCCACAGTTTCACGTCGCCGAGAAAGAAAATGTTGCCGTTGTTATTAGTAGTTTTACTATTGTTTTTGCGGTCCTTGCCTTCATAAAACTCAGTCTCCTCTCAAGGGGCTGTCTCCCCCCCTGCTTTGGCAGGTGCTGCTAAACACACCCTCATCCCAATATGTGTGAGATGAGACGCAAACACGTGGATACACGCGGACACGCGCACACACACTACGTGACACTGTGGACGTCTCTCAACGAAGCACAAGCCACGACCTGGAACGCATTTGTAGCAGGCCCATTCACACAAAGAATGACAACTATAAAGATAACTACAAACTATAATGATATGCTGTTGCTCAAGCGTTTACACTACAACAATATTGGTGCCAAATATTCAGAGAACACAATGGAGCTTTATCAACGTGCTCTTATTTTACTCGCTCTCTAAAGTAAATAACGACACAGCCGATAGATTGGGGTTCATGAATTGCCGCAAGAGAGAGGAGCCAGCAGAATCAATAATGCTCTTATACGGCGCTTTCATTACATTATTGTGCTTTGTTTATATGAGAGCTAATTGTACTAATGGCCACCAAGTGAAGCTATTCATTTTTTTACCAGTAGGAGACTCCGCACACCACATCTACTGTGGATCAAACAGTAAAGTCCCTTGTAGCCCATGTTGAGAGAAACACCTGTAACTTCACCGTGGCTAAATGGGTTTCAACAGGCTACTGGAGGGACACATGTTGTTACCTCCCGGTCATATTATAAAAACACAGGATAATAGCGCATCTGCGATCAGGTTGGCACATGGTGCTATTTTGTTTAGCTAGCAAAAGTTAGCGAGTTAACTAGCTTCCATGTCAGTAAACTGCCTTACCGCTAATCCCAAGAGCTCTTCCGATTCTGACCGGTATGTCACGTTTCTTTTCAACATTTTTAGAGGCGATGGTCTTTGTAAATAGCGCCGGGGTCTTCTGGACTTCTGTCATCAGTTCCTCAGCAGCAGCTCCATCACTGCAGTGAACAAATTCTCCCAACCCATCCTTTGTAGAACTCTATCGAATCGCAGTATGAGTGAAAATGCAACGTGACTGTATTCCAACATTCATGCGACTCAACCATTATTTTTAGCTGCATGCGTACACCTTATTTTTTGCTGTATGTTTACACCCTTTACTTAAACAAAACAGGAGATGATGAGAAACAACCAACATCAGAGGTAGCATGGTAATAGTAGAACAAGTGCGAATTTCTAGGAAAAATATAACTCCACAACATAAATATATGCATTAAACAGTAACATAGGTGTGTTTGTATTTATAATATGCAGCCATGACTGCATTGCTTACAAAAGTAGTAGGCTAAGTAGGCTAATGTAAATAAAATAACATTATAAAAAAAACATTATAACATTATAGTCTATCTGAAATGGACATGGCGAGCCAAGCCTACGTTATCAGCATTCTAGTCAAAAGACAGCATTCGAGAATATTATGGCCTAACGAGAAATATAGGCTATATACGTATAATTATCGACATCCAAGTAGATTGTATGCCTATACAGATTCCTAAATCCCGTAACACCCCCCTCCCCTCACTTTTTTCCCCCTTCGGATCTACACTGATCTCATACATGGCCTCTCTGGAATCCAATTGACGGAAATCCATCGTAGCGACGGAGAACTTTAACACTGCAGCCGCTGCTGCTGTCGGTGGGACGGTTTATATATGACCCCACCAGTCCATGACTTTTCCTAAATATGTGTTTTTTATTGTCTATCAAAGTTTTAAAGTTATGCAATAAAAGGTAAGAGAGTAATAATCATTTCTTCCTTGGACCGCAATGTCTATAGGCGAAGGAATGTGTTTTTTTTTCGAATTTCGCACGCTTCGCTGTACTGCCGCGCTACTGCCTGGGTTGCCTAGCAACTATATTGTTATTTTATGATATTCTAATATAACCAGCGGGAATTACAATAACATTCATGGAATGAACGAGACATATTGACTGCATATAGAAAAGGATTAGAATAGAATAAAATTCAATAGCACAGAATAGCTAGAATAGCATAGAACAGAACAGAACAGAACAGAACAGAATAGAATAGAATAGCAGAACATAATAACATAGAATAGAATAGAATAATTGAAAGAACAAAATGGATCCAAAGAAGAGGAGAAATATGACCACGGAGGAGGCATTGGCATTGTTCCACGACCTCGGTGAAGCGGAGTCCGATGGTGAGGAGGTGTTGGTGCCGGTGGAAAACTTCACTGATGAAGAGGATGATCTGTCGGAGCCAGACAGTTCCGACTCTGACTACGAGCCTCCTCTGCCTCTGAAAAGGAGAGCCCCAAATCCCGCACCCGCTGTGCCATCTGTGCCACAACTTCAAGGTGCAAGCTCTTCATCTGTGCTGGGTAGGTTTAATATTTATTTGTTTATTTTTCTCCCACATAGTGAAACGAAGCGATCTGCTGATGGCCAGACAAAAATTATGCTGAATGTGGCCCATCCTGCATTGTTTAGGGCTATCAGAGAAATTAATGTCACCCAGCTAGATGTAGAAGTGAATATCTCAGATACCTATGCCTTTTTATGGATACTTTTATTTTATTTGTTTATTTATCCTATTTATTTATTTAGGCTATTTTTACACTGCGCCTGTCGCCTAGAACATGCTAATAGTAGTCTATTATGCCTAATGATAACAAAAATACCATAATGCGTGAAAAAATAATATAGGCTAACCTACAATTTATTTTTGTTGCAGTGCCAAACCAACCACCAGCTCAAGAGGGGAGAGGCGAGACAGGGAAAGACAGCACCCTTTGGACTGTCCTTCAGCCAGGAGAAAGGCAGCCGGGGAGAAGACAAGTCCAAAATGTGTTGACGGAGCCTGCAGGACCAACACCACATGCCAAGCGCGACATAGACTCTCCGCTTGGTGCGTTTCTGTGCTTGCTGGGTAGGTCCATGCTGCAGCACATTCGGGACTGCACAGTGGCCGAGGCACATAGGGTGGGGGACAAGTCATGGGATGTGACTGTGGAGGAACTGAAGGCGTTCATAGCGTTGTTGTATGTGCGAGGGGCCTTCAGCAAGAACATTGAAATGGAGAGCCTTTGGTCGGAGGAATGGGGGCTACCATTCTTCACCACAACAATGGCCAGAAACAGGTACAGGGAAATCATGCGCTTCCTCCGATTTGATAACAAGGCCAACAGGGCAGCTCGTCTCCACGAGGATAAGTTTGCCTGCATGTCGGAGGTTTGGGGGAGGTTTGTGAACAACAGCATCGCTTGTTATAAACCAGGAGCCTATATCACTGTGGACGAGCAGTTGTTCCCCACTAAAGTGCGCTGCCGATTTACGCAGTACATGGCAAGCAAGCCCGACAAATTTGGCATAAAGTTTTGGATTGCAGCGGATGTGGAGACCAAATACATGCTGAACAGCTACCCGTACCTTGGCAAAGACAAGAGCAGGCCTGTTACTCAGCGTCTGGGAGAGAGTGTTGTATTGAACACAGGCCATCTTCAACTACCTTATAGACAGTAGGACTCCATGCATCCTGAATCTTATTCCTTCCTGCTGGTCTATAACGCAGATAGACAAGCTGGCCAATATCTACAGGAGGGCAAAACACCTTCTCATTCTGCATAAAGATCCTTTCAGCTGCCTTTTGTTCAGAGTATTCTCTGGTTCGCTCATGGGCTTGTTTGAGTCTCTCCTGGTGTACAGACACCCAGTCTTGTTTCCTGTCTGAAACCTTCTCCTGACCTACTGCATCTACTGGCAAATGTGGCTGTACCCCAAAAAGCAAGTAGTAGGGTGAATACCCGGTGGTGGAATGTGGAGTTACATTATATGCATAAAAAAACTCAGGTAGATATTCTGGCCACCGCCTTTTCTTCTTTCCATGACGTGGGATATTTATGACACGATACAGCAACCCTTCCCTCTGATGTTTGTAGCGCCACTGTTTCAGGAGGCGTGACAGATCTAGACAAGGCTATTTTCTCTGTATGACTTGGTTTCTTTTCCCTGTCCCAAAATCTTCTGAACTCTTTTCGAGTTGGATCATTTTTCTGGAATTCTACCAACTGCTTTTTAGTATACCCAGGAAGTGTGTGCGTGTTCCCTTGTGACTCATTAACTTCAGTAGAGCCTGACTCCAAAGCACGCATTTGCCTCACTCTAAAGCACTCAACACCAGCAGAGACAAGTTCATGCTCTAAGGCTGTTCCTCGTCTCATGAGGTTGCAAATTGCTATACAATCATCAAATTCTGAGTCTGTGTCTGGTTCAGGCTCCCCTGCAAACTCCTGCCTAGAGCAGCAGCAGCATTGCTATGTCCAGGGCGGTACTTAACCTCAAAATCAAAAACAGACAACTGTGCAACCCACCGTTGCTCTATGGCGCCTAGTTTAGCTGTTTTCAAGTGACAGAGAGGATTATTGTCAGTTAGAACCACAAACTTCGAGTCAATAAGTATCCTCAAAACTTTTCAACTATTGCCCACTTTAAGGCAAGCAGCTCCAGTTTCACGCTACTGTAGTTATGTTCATTTTTCTCTGCCTTACGTAGTTTACAACTGGCATAGGCTGGTGTCACCTTGCTGTTGGTACATTATTGCGCGTAACCCATGCTGGCTTGCATCTGTCTCAACTATAAATGGACGTGTGAAGTCTGCAAAACCCAATATAGGAGCAGAAGTGAGTTTTTCCCTCAACCGATCAAACGCGCTCTGGCACTCTGCAGTCCACAAAGAACTAAACATGCGACTCATCTTAGCAGATTTCACCTTCACCTGTAGACACTGGTTCACCAAATCATGCAACGGCCCCGCTATCTGGGAGAAACCCTTAATAAACTGCCTGTAGTAGCTGCAGAACCCTAAAAATGATCTAAGCGCCTTTACACTGACAGGAACTTTCCACTCACTGACAGCAGCAACTTTATTAGGGTCTGTCCCAACACCATCTGCAGACAGTTGATGGCCCAGAAACTGGACTGTGTAGAAAATCATATTTCTGTAGTTTGACTTTAAGGCCTGTCTCAGCCAGATGTTTGAAAACTGTCTCCAGCCTGACTAGATATTCCTCAAAAGTTTGAGAGAAGACCAAAATGTCACCCAGATAGACCAGCAAAATCTGGAATACAAGGTCATTCATCGTAGCCTGCATGAGTCTTTGGAATGTTGCGGGACCATTGCAAACTCCAAACGGCATCCATAAGTACTCCGTAAGTGAGGATGCTGAATCCATTTCTGACATTTCCAAAATTCAAAATGGCCATTTAAACCAGAAGTGGTCATATTTCAACTCCCGGTGGGCTGATTTTGATGATGTTTCAGTCAATTTAGAAGTTTTAGAGGACGCTGAATCGATTGGATTGGACAGATAACTTATGTATTTGAAATAATTGAAATAACTTCAACTCCGGTTATAAATTGTAGGATATTTATGAACACAATTATCCAAACGATGCAGAACATGTACATTTTAATTCACAGACCATTACACTCTGAGGTGATTCACAGTTGGGTATTGGAGGTAACAAAGGCAAGTACAATACCAAACTAGAATAATATGACTATGACTAAATAATATCCTAAAAAAAAAAGAGAGAAGGGAGTATAATACAAGTAAAAAATGTTTAACAGGTCGAACACGAGTCCTGGAACAGGTTTTAAAACACAAATACCCAAAATTATCAGAGCAGAAAACTCTGTGCACTAGTTACACAATGAGTTACAACTGGAAAACTTTCATCGAGCAAGAGCGCCTTGCACTTCTGCAACTCTGCACTGTTATAAACCATATCTTCATCATGCATCAGCAATGATGTTTGACAAAGTCTCATGTATAGCTGTATCTCCGAGCTCTTCACTCCTATTAAGCAGAGTAGCTATGCCTTTGGATCCGGACGTCCTGACCGTTGCAGGGGGCGAATAGACATTTCTTCCCTGACATGCCAACTTGAAATAAAAAAAACAATGCTTAATATAAGGATAAATTCAGATTTCAATGAATGCATGATCAAACCTTCTTTGTATCAGTTGAATTTTAATAAATCTAGACTCAAATCTTCTCTGTATAGTTAGTAGATGATGCATCTCGGTAACTTACAGTGCAGCTGCAGCATGCGTCAGTCAGATGTTGAATGAGGATGTATGCACCTGATTATGAACACCTAAAATTTCAATAAAATGGGATTAAGACAAAAGCTCCTCAAATTATAATAAAAATGAAAGGCTGGGTTCCACCAACAAAGAATAAATTTAAATTGAGCTAATCTAGTTTTAATTTCAGGTGTGTTACACCACTTAAATTTTAAACCCTGATTAACAAAACTATGATTACGCAACTAATCTGTGATTAGTTTGTTAAATTACCCTAGTTACCAGGGTTAGTCTCTAATGTTATTTTTTCTATCATGAAATAAATTAAAATACCCTTTCTGCATGTTATATTTCATTTCTCCTGTGGGAATGCTGCTTTAGTGGCTAGCTCGTTATCTAGTTTTCATGTCAGCTGTTCCTGTAACATGATTACAAGTTTAAAGTTATAATTTATTTCTAAAACAACATATTAACTTAGCTAGCAAGCTAACTATGGATCTGGAGAAGAATTCACTAGGTTTTCCTATATCACATTAGCAAAAAGCTAATCGCGATTGCCAACTTTTGATAGTGATTATATTAAGACAGCACTTAAAAGTATAATAAAAATGCTTGTTATCGGAGAGGGAGAGATACAGACTTACAGATAAGCCTACATGAACAGTCCGCCATCAAGGCATCCATGAGTAGACTAACTGTTAGGCATTCCAAATGATGAAGTTTTTGGTACTTTTTTTGGTAGTTGTGGTAACATTAACTGTTGATGTATTAATTACTGTGGATTAAGTTTGTCTTTTGACTTTACTCAAAAGAACTCCTACCATGATATTTTAACAATTTAAACCACCCCAAGAGATGGTTTAGAAGTATAGAGATATTATATATAAAAAATTGAAATGAAATATGCACTACATAAACACTGTAATCGTGGTTATCTGCTTCTATTTGATAAACTTACCTGCATTGAGACGATAATCCATATATAAAAAGCTGTGTTTCATCCGTCTTTCCATCCGGACGTTATTCCGCCCGCAGCAGTAACCACAGCGGTAATGACACAATGTTGCGCAGCAAAAAAACACGAGCAGAACTAAAGAAATTTGAAGAAATATTACGTCTCAACATTCACACCAATGACATTGAGCTCTCTTGATTCTGAAATGCAGGTCCAATGTATTAAGCATATAAATAACCTCAAAATCGACTCCAAATTCATCAAAATCGGCCCGCCGGAAGTTGAAATATGGCCACTTCTGGTTTAAACGGCCATTTTGAATTATGAAAATGTCAGAAATGGATTCAGCATCCTCAATAACCCCCAAAACCACTCCAATATTGTCCAAATCGGCCAAGCAGTTGCTGAAATATTGTCCATATAGGTGATTATGCTAATCAATGCTAATTATGCAAATTGCCCAACATATGCAAGTTAGCATCCGGCAGTTTATAAATGCTGGGGACCCATGCTGTACATTTCTAACATAAAACTTTGGGGTACTCAACATTTCCAGGTTCACAATAGGGCTCTATAGGCTGGCAAATAGACTAATAGCCACTTGCATCTCTCATATGACACCCTTTTTCAGCAGCGGGTGCAGGTGATGTGCTCTTTCACTTCCCCATACTGAGTAGGTGGGATTCGTCTATAAGGTTGTGTCTAGGGATGGGAGGATATAAGATTTTATCTTTTATTGCGAACACTCAAGATAATTTTATCTTGGTGAATTTCCATTATTGGGATAATCGTGAATATCCTCACATGAGCGTGAATATCCTCACGAGTGACTTGAAAAAGCTGTCTAGCTCACTAACGTACAGTCCTATTGATTTCCTGATTTATTTTGAATTGAAGACACAGTCAACAACTGTGTACAGGAGACCCTACAACTGGCACCTGTAAAAGTAAGACAGGAGCGTCAACCTACAGAGCCTGTTGCCACCCCCCTGACAAAGCAACCACAAGTAAGGGCCTGGCTGGGTTGCTGACGAAGATCACTGCAACAAGGCAGCAGAGAGCTGAAGAAGAAGACGGTACCCTGAAGAACAGGTGAGATGAAATGATGATGAGATCTAGATTATTTATCCCTGGGGGAAGGGGGAGGAGTTATTTTGTCAACTGCAGTGTTTACTAAAATATATGAATATATCATGAACAAAAAACAGAGATAAATGTTGTTATTACTGTTGTCGATGGTGTGTGTGTGTGTGTGTGTCATGACAGGTGAGAGCAGAGGTGAAGATATACATGTGTCTTCCATCCATTGAAGCCGATGAGGATACATTGCTGTGGTGGAGTGGTCATGCAGGAGAAATGCCTCACCTTTCCAGGGTTGCACGCAGGCTTCTATGCATACCTGCAACTAGTGTTCCTTCCGAGAGAGTGTTTAGTGCCAGTGGGCACATTCTCACACCTCTACGAGCACAACTAAAGCCAGAAAAAGTGAACATGCTGACATTTTTGCACTTCAATCCATCTTGAAAAGGACCCAGGTTTGGCACGTCTCACTCTCTAGGCCACAAGGCTAGCAGTACTGTATGATGACAGAAAAGTGCAACAGTGTTGTTCAGGTTTTTTTTTACTAAAACAGGTTCAAAGTAGTACAGTTTGACTCTATGCCACAATGCCAGTTGGACTTTATTTTATTTAAAGAACAGACTCACACAATGTTGCTATTTTTTTTATTTATTTATCCTTTATTTATGCAGGGGGACCATATAATTTATGATTACCTTATTTAAGATTGTTTTTTTTTTTTTGCATTCATTCTGCTGTCCTTGTTGTACCACTGTCTGTGTGATCTGAAAACAAAACAAGTTATTCATTTACTGTGCATTTACAACACATAACTAATTGAACCATGTGAATGCTTGGATATCAGGTTGATAGGTAGATTATTTTTATTAAAAACCCTACAGAAAACCTTTTTGCTTTAACTTACCTAAATGTGGATTGCACAGTGTAATGGCTATAGAATAATGACACCATCGGCATTTAGATTGGTTCCCTATAAGCCTCGCTTTCACTATGCAATTCTTTCTGCCACCGGGTACGATCTCCCGGGAGAATGAAGGTTCGATTTACGGCACAAAGGAAGTGCATCATCCAGGAATAGGATAGGTTTTCCCCGGTAGCTATCCCCAGTAGTGGAAATGGCGGACGGTGGAAGTGACAGTGAAAACTCTACCCGGCAAGAGAAAAAGAACCCCGTTGACGGAGGAGGCAAAGAAGGCGAGGAGGGAGAGTGATAGAAATAGAGGTAAAACAAGAGTGAACCTCAGAGGGCATTCACTCGATGGAGACAGCTCCGGGACTTGAGAGGGTTCAAAACCGACATTCAGTTGGCATTTTTTCTAGTGGATCAGTAAATAACACAACCTGCCTACTTATTAATACTACCGGATGTTTTACTCTGCCTTAATCATAGCACTGAGATCGGGGTTTCTAGTTCAAATTGGGATTCTTACGGTTGTTCCTTGCTTTGGACAGTAGCCAGGCTGCTGGCGGTAGTCTTAGCCATGTTGCTAACGCTAACGCTAGCAGCCAGAAAACGAACCTAGAGCTACAAGGAAGCCAGGACCAGCCAGAAACAAACATCTGTGTTTGTTTCTGAAACAAAAGAAACAAACATCTGTTTGTTTCTGGCTGCTAGCGTTAGCTAGCGTTAGCAACGTTAGCCATGTTGCTAATGCTAGCAGCCAGAAACAAACAAATGATCCATTGTCCATTTGATAATCTAAACAAAGAACACGTTTTCTTGCAGTGGCCTTTCTAAAATGAGCAGTGGTGAAAGTATATTGTGTTATGATCAAGGAGTTGATAAGCAGACAGATGGTTTGTTCTATTGCACGGAGCTAGGCTCTAACAGAAAGCGATCCGGTTGTATTTGCGACAGCAGCAGAAACAACAATACCACTTGGAAATGCAAGGGGGAAACAACGGGGGTAAAGTTGAAAAGTTGTCTGTATCCACTTCAATGGATTTTTTTCTCTCATTGGGATTACCTGCTGGGTGTTGGCGAGAGTCTGAATCTGTCCTTGTTTGTTTTTCACTAAAAAGGATGTTCACAAAAAACAGATGTGTCCTATGATGCAATAAAAATATTTGTTTCTTAACAAAATGCCATTTTAAGAGTTTTAAGCATATTTTGATGATTATCGGGATAATATTGTGAATCGCAATTATTTCGGCCAGGATAATCGTGACATGAAATTTTCATATCGTCCCATGCCTAGTTGTGTCACAGGTATGTCGCCAGTTAGATGTATTTCATGTTGGACACTTTGTCTGTGTAGCCCAAATCCTCATCCTCAGAAGCAAACACATTTGAGTACTTTTCGATTAACACTCTCAACTGGGCCTGCTGTTCTGGGGTGCCGCCTACACTGATCTCATCGAAAATGGACAGTGTATCTAACAGCTGGCCTGTATGGTTGTCAACAGTTATCTGCTCGGTGTCTGCTGATATTCTCTGAATCTTCACCTCACATAGCTCGTCTGTGTCTACACTCTGTATGTGAGACAGCACACCCAGCCTTGTCCTAGGCCGTAACCAGACATCTTCTTGGGACAGGTTCATGACTTGGACCGGAAACACATGACTCTCGGATGTCACCAATGTTGGCACCACAACTATGGTCAGTTCTTTAACAGCTCTGGTGAGCTCAGAGATAGTCTGATCTTGATCTTGATCCGTTTATTTTGTTGTGCTACCGCTCTTAGAACATCATCAAGAGCAGCGGGTTGGCTATTCTCTGCAGAAACAGATGAACACTGTGCCTCACTCGTCACCTCAGACTGTACTTGTCTGCTCTTAACAACTCTTGGACCATAGGACCTGTTGTCCTCCATTGTCCACATGATGGCTTCATTATGGACATCAAGAAGACTTGACTCGGGCTTGTCTCTGACATATTTGCGGAGTTCTCGCTTAAGGCTTGCATCCCTCAACCCTTCAATGAACTGGTCTCTAAGGATTACCTTCTCATTGGACAGAGTATCTCTAGACTGTTTTGCGACAGAACTCAGTATCTGGGACAATAAATGGGAGTAATCGTGGAGGTTTTCACCTTCTGCCTGCTTACGATGGTAAAAGGCCTGCAAAAGTTGAGTGGCACTGCGTTTTTCCCCAAAAGCATCTCGTAATGAATTGAAAACATCACTGGGCTGCCCTGTCTGATCTCCCATACACAACCATACCTCTTCAAAGGCAGTACCTCTCAAGAGTGAGAGTATGAAATCAACCTGTTCTGCTCGAGACCGTTCCCTAGCCCTGAGGACTCTTTCTACCTCATCAATAAATTCCTCCACCAAACTGCCATCCTTACTGAACTACCCACGCTGAATCTTGCTTTCTGCAGCTGAAGTCGGCAGTGGAGCCCGCTGGGCAGATTATGGACGAGTCCTCTCCACATGGAAGCACCAGCACCTTCTGGAACACCACCAGTCGTTTCTCGGCGATCACTGCTTCCACACCAGGCTGGCCACTTGGACTCAAACACCAGCGGACGACACCTGCCGATCTTCACCACTGCCATATTTTTTGTGTTTTATTTTAGTGAAGTCACTCTGTTGCCAATTGGAACAAAATCCTCAAACCCCACTCCTGGTACCAAAATTGTGTAGCCCGGGGAACTGAGTACCACACAGGACTCAATTACTTCTTTTGGGGTTCTTTTTATTATTATTTTTTATTACTCTTGGGTGGTGAGTAATAGGTTTACAGTAAGCAGTTGCACTAAGCTCAACCATTAACTTGAGAGACAAAATCAATTAGTCAATACCAAAAAAAAAAAAAAAAACGGCAGTGGGTCTCCCACTACAAGACAAAACAGAACGCACAAACACATGTATAAGTTACAATCAGTACATCCGTCATAAACCCACTACACATATTTACAATAATATGACCCAGCTACCAAGCAAACTCACATCTCTTTTCTTTTACAGAGCTCCCAGGTCGGATTTCTGGATGATGAGTGCATTAAATTCACAGTTCGTTATCTATATGAAATAAACTTATATTGACATTTGTGCAATTGAACAAAAAATACCAGCAATTACGACATAACACCAAAGTAGCTGTACACATGTTTACCTTGCTAGCTACTTTTGGACCATCACATGTAGCTGGAACCGTTCACAACATCTGTCGCCGTAATCCTCCTAAAACATACCAATCCACCAAGATGTAATGATTAATAGGCCTACTATTTTCCACTGTTGTACAATTACATGGAACAAGATTTAACAAACAGACAGCATATTTACCAATAGATTACCTACGATTCACTCAAACTCCCATCTTGTCCGCCATCTCTCTACTTGCCCAACAGAAATGACCACAATGCACTGGTCGCAGTAAGAAAAACTGCTTCAAACACGCCCTCTAGTGATGTAAAACTGTAACTGCTAAGAGCTAATCCTTCATATTTTATTCTCTTAGAATTGGTATTTAACCATTTTACAATATATTTCCTTGTGTTCACGCCACTTTTGAGTAAATATTAATGTAAACATGAACTGTAAAAACATTATTAACTATCCAGGAAACCTTTTAAACAGAGAACAGCAAATAAATGAATTTTACCACCCGGCTACATTGCCATGCTGTTTCAAAAGGATGAGTCACTCCTGATTATATAGTCATCTCATTCACACTGTGATTGTGGTGACAATAAGAAGGAGAGGGCACAGAGCTTCCTGACTGCATTCCAATTTTTGTACAGACCTACTGCTGTGCTTTCTAGACAGCCCAAACAAAGCTCGCCCCTCACGGGAGCATTCCGGCTCTACCACATTCATTTGCGTTAGGCTACAGTACAGCCCAAACTCCTGAAAACTATACATAAATCACTTTGTCACTGCTTAGCTACTTGGGCAATTCAATTGGCTTAAGTTAGGCTGGCAAATATAGTATAATGGTATGCATACACTATAATCAGTCAAACCCATTGATCTGATTACAAGCATTCTGCCCCATAATTCACCATGTTGAAAATGTAGCTGTGAGGCCCAAGCCGACAAAAGTTTCATTGCTGTGGGACCAACACAGTCGGGTCAAGCATACTGTTTTTCGTGTTTAACATTCTGTCTATGTTAGCTGTGGATATACCACTGTTGCTTTTGGAAATCATTAGGCTTCGAAATCTTCACACTTTGTTAAACTCATGGGGCTCTCAAGGGGCTGTTGTCACCTTGCCTTCTGTATTGCTTACGGACATACTGTAGCAGTGCCAAAGCATAGTGCTGGCTGTAATGAACAACTGGAGAGAGACACTGAGTCCACAGAGACCCTTAGCATAATGTTATTAAAACCAATATATGGATTCTTCCCTGTTTGCTGGATTCTGTTTTGGACTGAACAGGTATGCTGGAACAGCATCTTACACACAGGAGACCTGGGGTAGAGTGATGGCTATAAGGGTTTATACGGTGGGGAGGAATTTCACATGCTAAAGCCGGTGTGAAATCGCAAGAGACCTCTGGCTTCTGTATCTCTATTCATTCCACCTAATCTTCAGTGTGCCCAGGGTATTTCATAATGCCATGATATACCATGGCAGGGTTTATGGGCTCAAGGATTTAGCAGAGAGAGATGTGATCGGCCAACGGCACAGTGGAGAACTAGTGGAGAAAATAATTTAGCTCTGCATGTAAATAGCTCCTTTAATTACCTTCCGACAGCTGAGTATGAAGATGACAAAGATGACCTTTATCAACTGATGATCTAAAATTATCTAGGATACGCTCTCTAATGCTTTTCCCTTTCACTTTTAATATGTTCATCATCACTCAGTTTTTGATTGCAAAGATCCAAAGTGTCTTGTGGATTGTTAAACTATTTTTCATGTGCAAGGACAAGCTTAAAAGTGAGTAGAGTCATAATGATTGATTAGTCATTTATTTAGAATTAAGACTCATAACCCTGCAATTAATGACAGGCGGGGTGTGGTAAAAGACATTTATTTCACAATCAATGTAGCACTTACCTACAGTTTCTAGATTCATTTCTGTATGTTGTCACTGGCCCCAAAACACTCTTTCAACACTGTTCCTATATCTCAAAATCGCCATATGTAATTGATGTAATGTTGTTTTTACACTGTGGAGGGCTAGCTATCACACCATTGTTGTAGCTATCAGCTGCTCAGAGGGAGCCTCCACAGCATGCTTCCTGCTAAGTGAGAGTGAGGACAGAGAAATGAAACACAATTTCTACCAGCAGGGCTTTCACTCGAAAGCTACTCATTCTAAACAAGGGCTGGGAGAGGAAGTTGTAACACTAAATCGCCAAATCAGTCTGGAGAAGGTCACAGGGAGTGACACAGGAGGGAGGAATGGTTAGGAACATGAAATGAATTCAGCAATCACCGAACAAATGTCAAACACTCAAGCAGTGCAGTGGATTTATAGAAAGCAGTGTTGTGAAAGCATAAAGTCTTGGAAAGACTTAGCCCTGGAGTGGATGTTTACGGCACCATAATGTAATTGGTTGATTCTGCATTGGCCATCAAGTGTAATGTGTGTGCATTTGTATGTATACCAATTTCATGTGTTTATTTTGTCAGAGTAAGGTGGACAGAAATTGCCTTAGGCAAGCCATAGAATCAATCCCAATAATGTTGTATCTTTCAGGTGCTGCAATTTCTCTGACAACTTGAATGAAATGCACGCTTCACATCTCCAGTTTAAGACATTCAATATTTCTTGGGGCAGAATTACAGTGGAAGATCAATGCAAAATGACTGGAAAATTGCTAATGTTATTTACATCAAAGCGAGACTGCAGGAGACCAATTATACTAGTGATTCAAGCAAATATTCTGAAGTGAGTATATTGTCTCTTGGGATAATAATGGCATACTATTCTGATATTATTAATACTCTGAGACCACCGGAGTATTAGGACTGCTTATTATCAATAAATAATCTCAGATAAACTAGCTATCGGTTATCGGAGTGCACTAGGTTATCTAGAGCACTAAATCGAAAGTATTTCAGTCAACAACTACTGACTCACCATTTGCAATTAAATAAAAAAAAAACAATCTGGAAGATGTACATAAACACAAAAATAAGGTTTCATCGTGGGAAGGAAACAGAGCTAAAGGACAGACATATGACACTAGCCATTTCTTTGCTCAGGAGCAGTTTCTTATCTTGTAGCAGCAGTTTGGTCGTATTTTTCATGTTTCAATTTGCAGTTGGATTTTACAACTGTCTCAAGGAGAGAGCTTTGTGAAATGATCTGTTACTGGCCAGAAATCAGATTTTCTCTGGGAGACACTATAGATCTGGCTTTAAGACTGATGATGCAACATCATGGCGTGCGTGTAGGGATGTGTGTGTGTGTGTGTGTGTGTCTGCGTGTGTGTGTGTGTGTCTGTGTGTGTGTGTATGTGCTTGTACTTGTGTGAGTGCACACATATTTATCTGAGGATGGCACATCCACATTGGAAAATCAACAATAACAACATCTGTGTCAAATGGAGGCAGCATCCACAGAGGACCACAGAGAACGAGGAGCGAGACTGGCTGGACTGTTTTTCTGATTAAAAAAGATGGAAGCGGGTAATTTCACTGTTTATACCCACAGATGTCTAATAGATAGAGATTGGTATTTCATGGCCACTTTGTTTCCCTTTGCACTATCATGCCTGCATATTTACGTGAGTGAGGACAGGGCTACAGGATCTCAGCTGAAGCCCATTTCAAATCAAGCAAGCTGATGGAAAGAGAACAGCTTTTGAAAGCCATGGTGCATTCCCCATCTCCCAGCCCATCACGTGTATTTATTTAGTTGTGAAGCGACATGAGAGTGCGTTATCACCACGGTCCCTTTGATGGTGAACTACAGTAACCTGATGAGTGGCTGCCAAGGACCCGGAGTGAAACGAAACATCAGCTAGTTGGACTGTGTGTTGAACATCCAAAGATTCTCATGTTGAAAGAATAATGAAATTCTGAGGTTCCAGATAATTGCATGGTGAACTATTTCTCTAGGATTCATTGATTTAAGTGCTATTATGTACCAATTCAATGAATGCTTTGTCAACCATGGGCAATTGTCCATGGTTGAAAGGGTTTCAAAATGAAACTGAAGATTTCTATGCTAATGCTAAAAAAAAAAAAAAAAAAAAAATCCTGAAAACATCCTGAAGTTTGTCACACTATATCTCTAAGATATAGAGGATCCAGTCTGTGACATTGTAATCATTTAGTCAATCAAGGATTTTTACAATGTTGCCTTCTGGTTTGAAAAGTACCATAACTTGATTTCATTTATCAACATTTTTATAAGAGAACATGTCACTTTTTTTTCAATATTTCATAGGGATGAAACTCTTTGATTAAACACATTAAAACATATCATCTAGGCTGTGAATGACTTCTAAATGACAGCTAATGGGATCTAGATGCGTAGCTGGGACTTTCCTTCCTATGTTCTGTATAACACTAATGCACTGTGTCTCGCTTGACAAGTTAAAATATCTATTCACAGTAAATGTATGTATGACTGTCAGCTACACAATGCCTCATTGTTTGACATCAGCCCATGGTGCCGCCGCCAGCGTGGCTTGTAGCATCAGGGAGCCTGTGTTTCCTCTCCTGCAGAACACGCATAGGAGGGAGACGGAGCACCTGCCCCCATGCCTGAGCGCCGTTCCCAGCAGCTTGCTAATGTCAACCTGCCTGATACGCACAGCGGGGGGCGGGGGGGTGGGGGGGCTCCAAGACAGCAGCAATTTTCCACTGCATGCGAATGAGACTGGAGAGCAATCTGCTGGCCTAAGAGCCTCATAATCAGCACATCATTATCAGGAGGGGGCTGGTGGATTGGGTGGCAGCCGGGTGAGGAGAGAGGGAATAAAGGGAGGGAGGAGAAGGATGACACCAAATGAGTCCCTGGCAGCAGTGAGACTTTGTGAGACATATATGGGGAGATGGTAGTGGAGGGGTAAAGGACAGTAAAAAGGATTCACTCTGGGATCGTTCAAAGTACAAGCACAAAAGGGATTGGAGGTGAGGCAACATCCCAGAGGTAGAGAGTACCACCCCTGCTTCCACTTGAACCGGGCCCTTTGAAAAAGCAGCTGCTGGCTCTAACTAGCTCATACCAGCTCAGATTTTTTCTGTTAGTCAGTATTACTGCTGGTCTTCAAAACTCGCACAACACAATGGCGCACATACAGATGCGTTTTGAGGTAGAAATATCTTTGAAGTTTACCCAGCCCCACATGCATTTTTCATTGAGTTCAAAAGGAGTAAGGACAACAAAGCTAATATCACAGCCCATATATACCCTCCTCTGTTTTCAGTAGTGTCCGCCATTGCTGTTCACTTGAACTTGGCTTTCATCCTTTTTCTCTCTGATGGTCTTTTAAATGATGGAGGATATATTCTGATGGGGGTGAGCATTCATAGACAATCAGCCTGCCATTCTACTTGATACCGTAATTCTTAATTCACATTAACTTGTTCAGGTATTCCCTATAAACTGTTTGTCTGGCTACAGGTTTAACTTTTCTGCCCTTTCCTAGACAAGGGCCGGGTGGCGTTTATCGGGGGCCAGTGCCAAATAAATAGCTTTACAGAGCAGGGTTCACACCACTTACTGGACCCTATGGTCTACAAAAAAATGTTTTGTCTTTTTGGATGTTTTTTCTGCCAGAGATGATGCATCATTCATCTCTGACAGCAAGGAGATTTATTTGTCGTCCTAAGTAGCTCTGGAAGCCAGATTCCTGATTTTAATGTGATTCTGATGTTTTGCCTTTGCATCGGTGAATCATAGTCACCCACAAATATACTGTATTTCATACCGCACTCCGCCGCATGGTGGCAATAGTGTACAGAGCACTATGCTTGGTCTGGCACTGCTTGGCTCGCGTTGTGCGCACTGGTATGTGATAGTCAATTCATAAAATAAAGTCATATGGATGGTCAACGGCCACCCATTACCACAGATTCTGAGCATGATAGCAATTAGCCTATATATTTAAAAAAAAAAAAAAAAAAAAAAACGCCTATGAAAAAGAAAAAGAAAAAGACCTTTTGAACCTTTATTTATTCGGGGAAACTGGACTGAACACACATGCTCTTTTCCAGCAACACATTCCCACCTGAGAGCTGCTGCCCAGTACAACCACAGTTTTCTCCTGCTGGCCACGGAGCAGCTTCACTGGAGCAGTTGGCAATCGAAGTGCCTTGCCCAAGGGCACATCGACAGTAGCTGTTTAGGGAGGGGAGTGCATAGCAGTGGGGGAATGGTCGGTGATTTGGGTGTGCTAAAAATGAATGGCTTGTTATTTCTTGATTTTTTTTAAAGCCTCATTTCGCACTGCCAAATTTGAAATCGGACAAATGCTGTCATAGTTGTCATTTTAACTTACACAAGTGAACTAACTGTGTGCTATTGCGATTGCTTTAGCCAACATCTGTTATTTTTTTATCTCGCTTGGTTGCCAGTGACATATTCAGAGGTTATTCGGAGCAATAAGTGGATGATGTCAATATTCCATCTCACACATTTGACAACCGAGCAAATTCAATTGGACTGACTCCGCCTTGCTCGTGCGGGACTTGTCCACAGGCTTCCCATACTACAGCCTGCCTGTCTGCCTGCCTGCTGCTCTCTGCCGGAGTGAGCTATCTCCACATTCCCCAATCACTCACCCTCATCACCAGTGAGGAGCACAGTTTGACGCACAGGACCGGCAGGCAGGACTCTTACCGGGAGTGCGTGCCCACCGAGCAACATGTTCCCAGCGTGGAGACGGGGAAGGCGCACCGGGGGCTCGATGGTGCCGCCGCGGACCATGGTCGGGGTTACAGCTGGACAGGTTGGACAGGTTGGACAGGTGTGGGTCTCCTGTTGGATTCTGGTGTTGGCGACGTGCATCCTCGGCGCTCAGGCTCAAGGTAGGCTGCGCAACTCCGTTTTTTGCCCATGTAACCTACTGTACTGTTGTTGGATGCGACCATAGAAGCGCACTGGAAACTCAGTGATCGCCAGTGATGTAGTGGCACATTAAAAAGCTAAACTAGGAAGTCACAGGCTAGTTAGGTCATTATGAGGCAAACAACCACCACTATTAAAAAAAACAACAGTTATATGTTCAAAAAAGCATCAATTTATGCTTTCTTTCTAAAGATCTTATCCCCATATAGCCTAAGTTAGATCAGTTGATACCACTCACTATGAATTAGCCCCATACAGTTTTATGTCAATCATAGATAAACTATTCCGCAAAGAAACAAGGTAAACTGAGGTAGGTGGGTTTCTGGCGGTAACCACAGGGACTCTACGTGCTCCGTCCCCACAGGGAGATTGGACATGCATCATTTTACACAGCCTGCGCAATTTACAAATGGCAGTCACATTTTGTTTTAATGAGCCTATATTGTTTGGTTGTCATGATCCTGGGCAATTTGGTAAAGTTCAAATGGTCGCTCGCCCTAACGAAAAATCGCTGTAATAATCCTATAATCTTCCTCTAAAGAGTTATAGTGTGTCTGATGTGCTCAGTATTGAATTTATAGCGACCTTAATGACATCTCCCATGGTAACGCTGTAATATTTCTATAATAGCTACTCCTACCAGGATTTATAGTTTTTCTGTGATATTTGTATGATAGGCTGTGTATTATGATTATTATGATTACCCTAGTTCTTTTCTGTAAGGGCCCAATCGTCTTTACTTCCCTCGCGGTCAGGAAAAAATATTTTCCTTCTATTTCTAGTGAAATCTAGTGAAAGGAACAGCGTCATTTTTATGGGAGAAACCTATAAATCGATTTGCCCCTTGTACATTGAACCGCCCTTCTGCCCATTACAGTGGGCTACCTTCATATCAGAAAATTTTAAATTGTATAAATTTGGCTATAGCTACAATGAATCAGAGACATTATGAAGCCTTAGGCATATACAGTATGTCTAGTATGTAGGCTTTTGCCTTGTCACTTCCAGACTGTAGGAAATTCATCTGCATGTTACAAATGAATGAATAAATCACAACAAAGATTTTTCATTCTGGACCAATCATGTCCAGCATAACCTGAGATATGTGGATAAAATGTGTCCATGTGAACTACACTAATCACACAATTACTGTGAAATTGGTATGACTTGTCACTTGTCATCTGAGTGTAGATGACCTGTGCCTCTTGCCCAGCGGGAAGGTAATGAATTATAGTAGCTGCTAGAGAGAAAGAAAGCCAGAGAGAGCCCGAGTCTTTCCCCACCTCCATATTTCACAATTATAAAAGTAAAATTGTCGATTTTCATGTGAGAGAACTGCAGGTAAGTTGATAAAGGACAAATTATATTGTGTGGGCTATGTCCTCATCATAATGGCTCTTCCAGCAATTTTGATGTACATTCACATTCATTGGCACTGAACCTTAAATTCCAGCTGAAGCTTCAGAATTCTGCCACAGGTTCATGCTTCCTATTACAGAGGGGAGTAAAGAACAGCAAAAGATTGAGGCATGTCTGACATACGAATCCTTGAGGAATTCACTTCAATAGGCCTCAAAGGAGAAAAAAAACAACAAAAACTGGCATTAGTAGTTCTTTCATAGGAGTAGTGGCTTTACTGTGCACTCTCCATCTTATAATCACAATGCTCAGTGCACCAAAGTGCTAAAAGCAGCATAATCCCTTTGCTTGTTTGTCTTTGAACAGGTCGCATTGAGCTCTAAAGTGCTCCCAACCTTATCTGAAAAGAGTCTCAGGCGTCTCTTATTATGCAGCGCACAGTTCCGCTAGCTCTTATTACCATCCTGCTCCCGAGCTAACATGCCTGGAGTCTGTGAGGATCTGTTGAGCGCTTCTGGGCTACTTCACAGGGCTTTACCTTTCCTCCCCAAACAGACCTCTTTCTCATCCTTGCAGTTGGTATTCAAGGCCCCTTGAATGTTCCCGGCTGCGCATTAGCATTGGTGAGAGATTCGCTCCTCTGTCTGCTTGCTCTTTCAATTGAGAAGGACCTCCTCTATGGCCCACAATCACTGCTTTAGGCTCTTAGTGGGGACACAGTTGCAGTCCTTGCAGGGGGTGGTCTCACCAGCCAGAGAGGTCTTGTTCTTCTGAAGTAGGAAGCAGATTTCATCCCCATGGGGCGTCCTTGTTTGCAAATGACTGGCAGTGCGGCTGTGCCTATGCATAAAGTCAGAGATGCTCTAGTCATTCCCTGAGAGTAAAGGAGCTCTGAGTATTCCATAAATTAGGCAACGCACAGGCACAAGAGGCCCCTGGGGAGCCAGAGGTGGCATGTACTTGTTTTTCAGCAGGTTCCCAGTGCTGCTCCCGCTGTGTTTAATAGTGCTGGCTTCTCGAATGCACACGAGGATACCTGATAGAGTCCACAGGGAAACCTTTCTCCTGCCACAGGCTGCTCTCAGCAGGCCATTTTAAGACTCATTTAGACCCCTCATCGAAATACCAAGTAAATAGGCGTGAGGTTTTGTTTTCCTTTACCTCTCAGCAGTCTCTACCACCCCACCCCTCCTCAAAGCCGCCTCCTCTACTGAAATCTAGCCCTGTGTGTATGTGTGTGGTGTGTGTGCATGTGTTTCTGTGGGTATGTTTTTCTGTGTGTCTGTGTGTGTGTGCTTGCTGGCGCTTGTGTTTCTGTCTATTGAGCTTTAATCTAGATAGCAGCATTGACATTCTGCCAACCGACGGCCGCTATAATTTTCTGGACGTACGTTATTATGCCGCTTGACAGCTGTCAGCCATTTCCAAATCTTTAAATCTTATGATAATCCACCATGCTTACAAAAAGGCATTTGTTTAAAACACTCTGAATCCTTGTGTGATTAAAACTCCCTGGTCTGATGCAGGCACAAGATAATAATTCATCCATTCTGCATCAATGACGCACACACGCAAACACATATACACACCCATCCACAGAAAAATAGAAAAATCAATGTGTACAAGATTACAGAACTCCATCAAGCAAAATATAATACAATTTCAACAAAACAAAAGGCATATCCCCTAGTTCCAACAAAGACTGATGACAAACCCAATCCACTGTGCCCACACATGCAACATACTGTCTAAAATAAAGGAAAGCTTAATCTGTTTTGCATGTAGCCCCACAGACACAGACCCACATGCCCACACTGATGCCTTATTGCCCTCAGGCGTCAGAATTTAGCCGTGATGTTAAATCCTGAGCAGTGGAGGTGATGAAATACTTGCGTTCTCCACCACTTAAAGCAGTTTGATAAGATCACAAGTCCCATATGGGCCGCAGTGACGCGAGAGTGGGATTGCTGTAACCTCGGAGCTGCCATACCATAATTACACACAGTGCATATTTATGGCATATTTATCTCCCTGTTTGGTGACATGTATTTAATTAAACATGTTTACTGCTCCGGAGAGCCAACAGATGTCTGCTGAAATTTGGACTAAATGCTTGTTTTCTTCACAGCGCCGCTCGTGCCCAGAAAGACCAGCTAGTGGCTTGCACAGCCTCAGGTGAAACAGGGTGGCAGCCTGACTTCCAAATCAGACTCCTTGTGTCTCTTCGGTGCCTGCCTCCCATGTCTGGCTGGTTGGCTGCCTTTCTCTGGCTGCCAATGCTGCTGCTGTCTACACATTAAGGTTGTCACGATACTAGAATTTCTAACTTTGATACAATACCCAGGAAAATATCGATATAAGATACCATTTTCGATACCACAGGGGGAAAAAATGAATTTTCAATCTTTTTTTTTAAATATTATTTTCATGTTAAAATATAATTTTAAGATGAAAACAATATTTTAAAGTTGTCTGAGATCAAACAACACATTTTTGATTGACAGGTGTCGATCGCCGTCATGATTTGCTCTTTTTTAGGGGGGAGGGGAGTGAGCTTATACTGCACAAGCATGTGAAACATCATATTGCCTCCTGGCCTCTGCAGCAGAGACTGTAAGCAACTAAGCAAAAAACACACACAGAGACCCAAACTAGTCCCTTAATATCCGACAACGCAGGGGGAAATCCCGGTGCAAACGAGACAGATGGACGGACAGACAGACAGACGCTTCTCCATAACGTAGGCCCAATAAAACTCATTCAAAACTTTGCACTTACACAGCAGATTACCCTGCTCTAGTCATCAGCCTATCAGAACACTTTTAGTTGTTGAAGCAACAGATACCCACCAATGATAGGGAAAAATCAGCAGGGCTAGAGTTAGTGGATTATTATTGACAGAATGATTTTAATCGGACATTTCAGATGCATTGCCCGGGCCCGGTCAGAAGGCTCGACCGGGCCCGGGCAATGCATCTGAAAACCGGACAGTCCGGTTGAAAACCGGGCATCTGGCAATACAATAAAATACTTTATTGTCCCTCAAAGGGAAATTTGTTTTCACAGCTTTGCAGGCCTCACATAAATTTACAATACTACTTGATAATGTTAGCTAGCTCTGTAGCTAACGTTTGGTTTGCTAGCTAAACTAAAATGGATGATGTACAGGGTACGTTAACGTTTCTGATAAATGTTTAATGCTTCAGTGATGTTGAAACGGGAGCTTTCGCTAACCTCTCGAAATTCTTTATATAGACTGGCGTGTCGGTCCTTAAGGTGCTTCGCCAAGTTTGACGTGTTGCCCCCCTTCATCTGCACCACTCTGTAGCATTGTTTGACTGAGGAACAACCCAGCTGACTGCTACTAGAGAGAGGGGGCAGTGGGCAACGGTGCAGGGTGTGTGTGTGTGTGTGGCTTATCGAAGTATCTTATCGAAGTACTTTTGACAACCCTACTACCAGGGTTGTCAAAAATATCAATACTTCGATAAGTATCGATACTAAAAATTGAAACTGATACAGTACTCATTTGCAACAGTATCGATACCAGCAGTGCTTTCTCATAATGAAAAATCAAACATTTTATTTCTCCGTCTCCACTAGCCACACACACACACACATACACCCCACAGCCCCTCCTCTCTCTAGTAGCAGCTGGGTTGTTGCCTCAGTCAGCAAACAATGCTACAGAGTGGTGCCGACGAAGGGGGGTAACACGTCAAACTTGGCAAAGCACTGACACGCCAGTCTATATAAAGAATTTCGAGAGGTTAGCGAAAGCTCCCGTTTCAACATCACTGACGCATTAAACACTTATCATAAATGTTAATGTACCCTGCACATCATCCGTTTTAGTTTAGCTAGCTAACCAAACGTTAGCTACATAGATCCAGCTGACGTTACCACGTAGGTTTGCCAGATGCCCGATTTTCGACCGGACTGTCCGATTTTCAGATGCATTGTCCGGGCCCAGTCAGAAGGCTCGACCGGACGTTGAAATGTCCGATTAAAATCATTCTTTCAATAATAATCCACTAACTCTAGCCCTGCTGATTTTTCCCTATCATTGGTGGGTATCTGTTGCTTCAACAAGCTAAAAGTGTTCTGATAGGCTGATGACTAGAGCAGGGTAATCTGCTGTGTAAGTGCAAAGTTTTGAATGAGTTTTATCGGGCCTACGTTATGGAGAAGCGTCTGTCTGTTCGTCCGTCCATCTGTCTCGTTTGCACCGGGATTTCCCCCTGCGTTGTCGGATATTAAGGGACTAGTTTGCGTCTCTGTGTCTGTGTTTTTTGCTTAGTTGCTTACAGTCTATGCTGCAGAGGCCAGGAGGCAATATGATGTTTCACATGCTTGTGCAGTGTAAGCTCACTCCCCTCCCCCCTAAAAAAGAGCAAATCATGATGGCGATCGACACCTGTCAATCAAAAATTTGTTGTTTGATCTCAGACAACTCAGACAACTTTAAAATATAGTTTTCATCTTAAAATATAATATTAAAAATCTATTTCTATGCCTCTTAATGTGTTGTGATTTTTTTCCCAGTGGTATCGAAAATTATATCGAATATCAATATTTTCCTACTTATTGTATCGAAGTTAGAAATTCTAGTATCGTGACAACCCTACCTACTACGCATGTTTATTCATGTTGCCACAGGATGCTTTATTCACCAAGATGGAACACATCACAGCTGAATTAGAGAGAGAAAAAACAACAACTACCCTCACTGGCTCCAACCTTCAAAATAAGTGAATGAAAATGCCTGATATGTTTGCAGATTTTTTTAATGGCAATGCTCTGATTCAGAGAAGGAGGAAATAGAAGTGCTTCAAACCTGTTTAAGGGTGACAAATGGTTCTGGTCTATTGTATTGCTGAAGAACAATAGGGCTGCTGTGCTGTCAACGGTTTAGCTTCAGGAGGCCTTTAACTGGCTCAGTCGAGCAGCAAAACTGTGTTTATAGTTCATAATGGAAATGTAATCAGATTAACTTGTACCGCAGGGTTTTGGCATACACCCCTTGCCCAGTAATTGCCATTTGCCCACAGGGCTATGGTAATGGGTATTTGCATGGGGCAAAGAGTCCTATCTCTCGCCATGTGTCTGTCATGCTGCCATATTGGGCTAGCTTGTTGAAATTATGACTTACTGCAAAGGGTTTGGCCATGCTGTGCTTAGTGTTAAGCAATTATTAGTTTTATCATGTGAGTGTTTGTGTTAGGAATTACACTGACCAAAGCAAGCCTACACCTAAACCAGCATTGTTTTTTGTTACTAGTGATAGGCTTATGAAAGCAATGTGAAGTGCAACCTGTTGGTTAAGGTACAATCTCACGTTTGTGTCCTGAAGATTGATTTTTCTCTCCCACTGGTAACTTGTGACTGTCAAGCCCCTTACCTCCCACAAGGTAATATCTGTCTTACTAGGAGAAGAAGACAGTTTGGAAAGGTTATATTCAGTGGGAATGGTTACCCAAATTAGACTTTTCAATAATAAAAGTATTGACTTAGGGCTCATTTTAATCACACAGCTGAGAGAGGTTTTGTTTCCACCTCTGCTTGTTTACTGATGAGACAGAGGGAGAGGAGGGCTGCAGGGAAAAACAGACTTAAATTCTTCACATATTAATTCTCCTGGCTAAAAGTCTAATCAATCTGACACAGGACCTGCAGGCGCCTCTTCAACTATCTAGAACAAAGAGAAATGTCTCAGAGAGCAGGCCCCGAGCTGGGACAGAAATTGAAAGAGGAAATGACCTTGGATAGGGTGGGGGAGGAGAAGTGGCACTATTTGTCTAAATTGTCTAAAATGATTTTGACGAGGGAGCAAAGATGTTGTGTACGCTGCTTCATCAAAGCAGCATTCTAAGGAGCCATTTGAAAAGCCCTCAAAATGCTCTCATTACTTTCATCCAGGGAAAAGAAGGATTGCACCGAGGCAGTATTCTTGGACCATACATCTGTCTTCAAGCCCCCAAGCTGTTCCATGTAAACATTTAAACAACACAAAGGCAACTCAAGGAAAACTGCAGTGAGAAACAATGCTCTTTATAGCACAATGTGAGCTCTGAATCTCTGCTCTCATTCAGCTTGCCCCTCCTGGGGAATGGTGAGTGTATTCTTGTGTTGTGAATAAAATGGCAAAAAAAAGGCAACGAAACAGAGATATGGAGGAGAAACTAGGGGTGGGGGAAGGGTGGGGGGATAGGCTCATGTTTTTTTATATCATATTTCCCCCTCTCCTGGTGTAAAACACTGGTGGTACCAACCCATTTTTATGTACATTCAGATGAATTCACATGAATGAATTCACATCTTGACATTCTGCTCCATCCTCCACCAAACACTGCGCTGACCTCAAATCAAGCCCATCACAACCCAAGGATATATTGCCCAACCACCAGCAGTATCCTTCCCTGCAGTAAATGATGACGTGGATAGACATGCCAATATTGCTGTCTCACTCACTGCAGATATATGGGAATGGAAATATAAAAAAGTCAGCTGGACAACAAGCCCTGCAGAATACAGAATGGAAGAAGAGTCGGAATACGCCTGTTCTTTTCTGCTTCTATTCGTTCCGCTTCCGCAATGCCTACATAGCATGACAGAGTGTCATTGCTGGTTGTCATTGCAGTGTGGTAGCACCTCAATGCACACTATATCTTTGATCACTGTCCTTGCCACTAACATCAGCAGAGTGTCAGTTGGGAAGTGTCAGAAGGAGATGTGATGGGAGCTGACAGTGGTACTTTGGGCTCGTGCTCTACGGCTCATGTCACATCTGGATTCCTTTTCTGCGGCCCCTCAGCTCCAGTCATGAAAGCACTCCAGGCACGAGTCTGGAAGCATATGCTGGGATTCAACCGTTCCCTCTGCACAGGTGAAAGCCTGGACAAGGCCTTGGTAGAACACTATGTGAATGGCCTTCCTCTCATGAGGACAATTGCAGAATTTGAATGGCATAGCTAAGTGTAGTAATGGAATTTCTGTAGTGACATTTTCAAAATGTATTTTGTACTCAGTCAAAGGTTCTCATAGAAATTTCACTCGATAGTGAGGAGATATTTGACCATGATTCTCTCCACTGATAATCTTGAATCATTAAATGTTTTCTCAATTAAGTATTGATTAACATTATCTGAAGTACACTGAATCAAAACATACAGAATGAACAAAGGCCCCAGAAAAATAGGAGTGATCTGAGAGCTCAACTGCTCGAATGATACAAATTATGTAACTGTACAGTACATACAAAAATCAATACAGCCTAGCAGCTCCTATTGAAATCAGCAAAATGAGAAACTTGTGGTATTCTCCTTGCTCCTACACGCTTGTAGGATTAATAGATACAGGGCCTTGGAGAACTTGCATTTTGACAATGAAGCATGAATCCGCCAATATATTCAGTCCACCATGTGTTTCTGCCTGGAATGATTTAGGATCTGTTTGAGAGAGCTCCTCAGAGGTTAAACGGAAAGTCTGTGGTGCATTGCACCTCTCAAAGCAACCAATACTGACAAGGATAAAAGAGATCCTGTGCAGAAACATTTGCCTATTTATTTTCATTTCAAAGGCAGCTTGAAAGAGGAATCCAATAAAAGTGCCTTTATTGCTTTAATGCATTTTATCAGATGCACAAACACGCACATGGTAAAAGTGTGCGTGTACACTCATAAGCAAACAAACTTTCTCTGTGTAACTCACTATCATGCACACATGCACACACACACACACACAGATTGTTTCGTTATCTCTAAATGGAGCTTTCTCAAAAGACCAAACCAGTATTTGAATACTGTTTTCGGCACAACTACTGAAAGTGGGGCACAGCCATGGTGTCCCGTGTGAATAGACAAAATCAGAATCAGCCTTTTCAGTATGAAGCGTCATGTTCTCATGGTCCTCTGTGCACAACACTTTCCAATTTAACCTGTCTCCCTGCCATATTGCAGTCGGTGCCAGCCATAGAAAGGCAGTGGAAAAGGGAAACAGAGAGAGAAATACGAATGGGGCCATGGACGGTTGAGAGGCAGGGAGGGGGGAGAGGGGTGGGGGGTGGGGGTGGGGGTGGTGAGTATTGATGGAGGAAAGAAAGGAGAGCGCTGCATCAGTGGGGTAGAGATTGCTGTGGTGTACAGTAGCACAAATCCCAAATTCTGTGCAGATCCGACGGTAGCTAGGAAACAGCTGACAGTAAAATGGGGGGATCAAAGGGATTAGTGTGCCCAGTTTGAGCCCAAAACAGTAACCCTTCCACCTCTCCCACTGCCAGCCTTTCTCTACATTCACCTCGCTGTTTCAACTCTGTGTCAGGCCTGTTAGACACAACCCCGTCTCAAGTTTCCCTCCCCTGAGTGTTATTGTTTTATTTGGACACTCTTTTACACACTCTTTAGCTTTATGTACTTCTACAAAGACAAGCAATGTGCACAAAAAGGTCACAATTTCAATTTAAGAAGTGAGGGAGGGAGAGTGGGGGAAAATACACACACTTACAGACATACACACACACACACACTCACACACATACAAATGCCCACACACAAGTAATCCAGACAAAACAAAGACATTGCGTCTGAGGGAAGAGGATGCACATGTCAGATGCAATCAGCGCTGCCTTTTGTGATCTGAGTGAGATTTCCTGTCACCGGGGCCCGAGACGCAGCCTGTTTAATTCTGCAGGGGACTGCCATGTCCCGAATGCCTCGGTCACTGTCTCCTCTTCTCCTTGTCTCAGAGCCAGAGAGACGTACCTAGAGAAAGGGACCCGCATGTCCCGTGGCGGTGCCGTGTACTGTACTGTACCAGGAGTCCTTCTGACAATGATGGCCTGCTGTCTCCATGCTGAAGACGGCGAGGACATGTGAACACACTCCAGGCTGACACAAAGCTTTACACAAGAGAGTAAAGCCAAACCACATCATCGTCACACGTGACACACATATGATGCCTCCAAATTGATGTGTGATGCCTGGCAAAAGCAAGAGCATTATGGCTACTTGTTCTCCGTGTGAGGAATCTTCAAATATGGACGCACGATGGCTGCGGCTGCTTTGATTTGTGTTGCTGTTGCAGAGGCCTTAGGCTGAATTTTAGTGTCATTTCCCTCAAAGCTTGTGCAAATTGCTGGTCAAGCTATTTTAATTTGCAAGTGGGGGCCTTTCAAGGAATTATTTCCTTGTTCTGTGAAAGGAAATTATTGAGAACACATTTTATTGTAGCAATGCTGGACATGTTCTCTGCCTGTGGGGACAGCAGAAATGGGAGAGTCAGTGGGATTATATCACTTTAATGAAGTTGCTCTGGCTAATGTTTAATTTCATGAAATTCAATTAAAAAGCTTTAATTCCATTTCTGTAATCACTCTAGGGGGCGACGTCATTAGATGATATGGAAGGAAGTGTGAGGAGAAATGATCCGTGTGGAAATATGTTCTTGTGATGCATGTTGTGTGTACTACGTTTGCGGATGAGTGTCCTTCAAAAGATTCACAGTGAATTTTCTAGCTCAGTAAGGAGAGAAAACCTGCCACTGAGAACATAATTATCAGGTAAAGGAACAGAGTGGAATAAGGACTCTGTGTGGGGATAATGGAAGTGACAGGGTTCGTATGGTATACAAAGAAAGTACAGCTGTTACATCTCGACGATGGATATGGTGTGATGATACAAACATCACTTTACCACAACAATTTCTTTTCCCCCTCTGTCTCTCTCTGCGGGTCTGAGACATGATGCTCTGACTGGGTTTATTGGGGAAGCTCATCCTATGGCTATATAAAGGTGGACCCCCCACTTCTCTTGCCTCACAGCGTTCAACGGAAATAGTGACGGAGAGAAAAAGAGAGAAGATAAAAGACATGTACCTCACCAGCAAACACAGTAGTCAGACTGCAGAGCTGACATATGCAAACTCAAAGGGTGGTGGTGTTTAAAAGCTTTAATCACACCACTGCTCTGAGCCCAATGTGGCGTTGCACTCTGCATCATTGAAAGCTTGTTTTATTAATGTTGTCCAGAGTGAAGTAAGGGGGGTGCATTGTGCACTTGATTTAAAGCAGGGTGGAGCGGAAACAATGGCCATGAAAAAAACATGGCAAGGCTGTGAGAAACAGCCCACTTCCATTACTTTAGAGGGCACAGTGCCCACAAGCGTGTATTAGAAAGTGGATGTACAGTAGAGAGACACATTTACACGTCAGATACACTTGTATTTCTAATTCTATAAAGACAGTCTTTATATGACAACACATACAGTCATATCAGTGTTCATAGAAGCGTGGATTTTTCCCGGATATCAGTAATAGAGAAAGACTTGGCTCTGGTACTCCGAGTGACACTGTAGAATTAGTTCATCATTTGCTTTATGTGACACATACGAGCCAATCAAGGCAGAGTGTGCTCTCTTTGAGCGAGCGGGCGAAGTTAAATCTCGTGTGAGTCTGATGCCTAATTGCTCTCATTAACAGCCGGCGTTCACACCAGTTATTCTGCGCAATTAACCGGCTGCCACCAAGATGTTATGAGGCAGAATATTGTGGTGGGTCAAGGGAAAAAAAAAGATTGTAATTAATTCTCACTTAAATTAACGATTTCATATTTCAAAGGCTGTTACAATGGCATTTTTGTCTGGATTCCCTAAGGGGGCACCACTGATGATGTTTTTTGTGTGTTGTGAGGAAATGAGGAGGTGCGTGCAGTTGATGGAAATCAGAAGCCATTGTTGTTTGACAGTAGGCACCTTTGTAGTGATTGCCTGTGTTATTAATTTGTGAGATGAGAGGAGGCAGGCTCCTCCAGCCTCTGATGGTTACGCGCTGCATTAAAGAACTGCTGCTATGAATGACACTCAGGACTAATGAATATGAATACATTTATAAAAATAGGCATGGGCTCCCCTCTCAGTGCAGATTGGGAGTGACAGTCACATTGGCTGGGCATGGTTGATGAGAGAAGGAACCGCTGCCCCTGGAGATGGAGGACGTTGCAGGGATCAGACAAACAACACACACTCACACACACACACACACACACACGTACAGACTAATACCCCAGAATGACATTCAGAAAGGCTGCAGCATTTAGGAATGACGATCTTGTCATCTGGTGATCACATTTATTTATTGGACACAAACAATCTGATATGGCAGACTGCATGTCTACCTCACCCTTATGGCCCTGTACTAACAATTACTCCAATATCTATCATGGCTAATTGTTCCATTTGTGCATGATGTCACAGTGAATGCATCATTTATTACCTGTAATACCTGAGCAGGTGGGTAGCTTGAAAGTAGATTTCTCTTACTTTTGAAAATCCGCAAGTGTCATTTTGTTAGAAAGTGATTTATGCCACACAAACAACACATTTACATTTCTGCCAGCCAATTTATAGGCTATTTCCCCTGGAAACAAATGCAGTAATCTATTGTCATTAATGTGCAATTCATTACTTTCCAACCTGCTTTGGGGACTTAGAGATATGTCAATTTATCTCTCCCTGGTTGTTAGTGTGGCATTTAGGCACACAGTCATTACCTCACATGGCCATTATTAAAGAACATGAATGTTAAATTAACGGAGAGGCATTTGATAACGCTTCGAATATACAAGTGAGTAAAGCTTTTAGTCTTCCAATTTGCTATATTTAGTATTTTGTCGCTGCCATTTCAAATTTGTAGTGGAAATTATGAAACCTTTTTCCCTCTGACGTAAAACCACTTTTCAGTGAGCAATCTATAGCATGTGCAGCCCATCTAACTCATGTTCCCTAAAGGTGTTTTCCATTCTTCTATTTTTCAACATCAAAAGCCCCCGACCTCAATAAACCCACCACAGACCCATTAGAACATTTTGTATGACTGAGCGTGTTCTTTTCTTGAACACAGATGAGTGCTGCAGCGAAACAAGAATATGTAAATGAGCTCATCTGTCTCTCTCTGTAGGTGATGATTTTAATTGATTAATTGTAGATGTTTATTTGATTGGTTGCGGTTTAATAATCCAAGATGTTTTTTTTTGTCAAGCTGCTCTGCTTAGGTGTGCTTCAGTGCGTCTTCTACATTTTCCCCCCAAAAAGTGAATGTCATTTTCTTATTTTTCTCTGCCGTGCCCTAAGTTTGAAGCACAGACAGGACCAATCCCTCAAAGATTTGTGAAGGTCTTTGATTGAGATAAGTGGGATATCCATTGGCTCTGACAGACGTAACCTTGGTGAGTGTTCTCTGGCAGCCACTTGAGGAGCATGGCAGACTGCGAGAGCCGGACACCGGGCATGACTGACACCATGGTGCTAACCTTGAGCCAGGTTCCTGTAGAGCAGTGGCTCAGTATTTAAGGCCCAGAGAAAACCCATTGAGCATCTGATTTAATTGGGTTAGACTGCGCCCATGGATGCGAGCCATCAAACTGAACTAATTAACAGTTGAAACAACCTTCAAAGCTGCAGACAACAGTGTGTTAGCAGCATAGCAGCAGCCCCCCCACCCACCCCCCATCTCTCCTGCCCCCCCCCCCACCACCATTTTCTGGTGTCTTTGCTATGCTACTCACTTCATCTATTATATGCTTGAACAACACTTAATAATCTTTTCTCACCGACCGAATCTAGGTTGGAAGTACCTACCCATGAAACAGTTCTGACCAAAATTGGTGCGGCACAAAGGAAGAAAGATAAAAGCATTACATGTTCCCGCTGAAAAAAAACATGTTGGTTTGTGGGGCTTGGTCCTAGAAAGAGAGAGAAAGAGCAGATAATAGCAAACTTTAGCCGCAAGAGCAATGCCCATCATCGCTTTCTAGGGTTGCCAGTGAAGACTCTGCTTAATGGAATGACGCATTTATTTGTTGATGCTTTTTGACTTATAGTAGCATAAATCAGAAACGGAGGAAAAATGTACTCAAAAGGAGAGACTCATCAAATTCTGTCAGATTTGAACGGAGCCGCAGGGATTCTGTTCGATTTCCTCCTGATTCAGCAAGGCCGCCATTTTTTTTTTTTCTTCCGAGGAGGAGGGCTTGATGTAAGCTGCTGCTGAGGGTCAGGGGCCAATTCAGCGTTATTGAATAATAAATAAATAGAAATGTGTCCCAGCTCTAACTGATCCCTGTTGTTTCTTCTCCTCTCTCTTCCCCCCGGCAGACAGACAGCAGCTGGGGCCTTGTATTTGCTGTAATGGCCTGTATATATGCAGGGTTTCATATTTCAATCACCGCCACGGTAGCTGAAATTGGTGGTTTAAGATGAAGTTGGAATTGGAAAGTGGCTATCGTGTCTGCATGAGGAAACACATTTGAATCCCGGTGGAGAAGGTGCTTGGCTGCCACATCTGAAACCCACGTTGACAAGTCCTTGGGAGTGGAGTCTAGGTTAGAGCTACAAGTGCTGCGCCGTGTTTCAAGCCTTAGCCAAATGATTTTCCAGCTGGGGTCGCATCAGGGACATGAGATTTGAGGAAGTATTTCATAATAGCCCCTTAATCAATGATTCATCACTGGAAATATTAATGAGCCATAAATGATGTATTGGACTCTGATGAGGTAGATCTACAATCACATTGTTAAATGTCACTGGGCTGTTCGTTCGTGGTAATAAGGTATTTGTAATAATTAATGTTTTGTGTTATTTGGCTATAAATTCTCTATTGACAATGACAATGCTGGTGCAGATTCATTTGCCTTTTGTAGTTCTTAGTGGTTCTTAAGCCGTTGAAAATGAGTTTAGGAGTTTCACCTTTCATTTCTTGCCGTCACTTACTTATTTCTCTTACTCACACACACTCTCTTCTCTCTGCTACATTAACTGAATATTCATTATGTGGCTAATAGTGGTTCCTTTGAAGAGGAATGATCATATTTCATTTTCTCGCCTGAGAAAGAACAAGTCAGTGAGGAGAGGGTGTAACAGAGGAGTGTATGGGAAAGATAAAGGGGGGAGAGAGAGAGAATTAGATAAAGCGATGAATAGAGCGGCAGAGGGGAATGGAGGTTAGGCAGAGCGAGGGAGGGGTGGAGGGAGGGGGGGGTTGAGATGAGTCTCCAGATTACAATATGATTACATCTCAGTCTATTTGGCTGATAGGATTGATTGACCTGCACCTGTGTCTCCACAACTCCTCTATCTCGCAAAGCCAGTACAGTGTACGAGGCCGCATTGTTCTCTCTCCCACATCGTTCCTCCCCATCTTGGAAGAGAGTCTTCTTTTCTACTTTTTCCTTTTACCCGTAGCAAGAGGGGATCAGATTATAAGAAAAAACTCAACCAGTGGCCGCAGCGGTATTTCTTCGCTCCAACAGGCTCTGAGCTGCAGTCCCTGGCTGCGTTTATCGCTTTATCGATTACCATCACAAGGCAGTAATTTGCCAGGACTTGCAGGGACATGATTAAAGATCCGCAAGCGATGCATGGTGGCTGAAGTTGGTGCCGGGGTGTCATGTTGATGAACACACACTGACACATGTACACACAAACACCCTGGTAGGCAGGGAACACTCAGGGGAGGAGGAGAGGAAAGGGGAGGAGGGGGGGTGCACTTCCGTCATGGACATCAATGGCTCTAAATCTCCTGAGCTAACCTTTTAATACTCTCAGATCCTTATGGCTGGCTGGATAATTGATTGTGTTTGGTCTAATGGGATTAAGAGGCAGTAGTGGCCTTGGGCTGGACACGGTGGTGGTGGCAGCATCGGTAGTAGTGGATTGGAAGATGGAGAAGTAGATAGAAGCGCAGAGTGAATGGAGTGTGGATTGAATTAAGAGAGAGGTGTGTGTGGGTGTGTGTGTGTGTGAGAGAGAGAGAGACAGAGAGAGAGAGAGAGAGAGAGAGAGAGAGAGAGGGGCATGGGGAGACAGGAATAGAGACAGAGAGAAGTAGCATATTTGAAAAGACAGAGCAGAGAGGGTAAGAACAGGGTGGAGAGATTGCTGCAGGTCTGCTTCTCAGTCCATCCCTAATTAGCTGTATGAGAAAGCCAGAGAGCTGATGGTATCCCCATGTGAAAAGCTTGTTAGCGTAAGAGATGCTATCTGCCGGCTATTGGTTTTGGCTGTGCTTTGCTCGCTGGGTGAGTCACTGGGTCTGCGGTGTGCAGCGAGATGAAAGCGGCGGGGAAACGAGAGCCAAGGTGGTGAGGCCCATCCCCCTCTTATCACCAGGGATAAAGCCTGTCCCATCCCAACTTATCAACAGCCGCCGTGCTTTAGCTTCATCCCTTACACCGGAGCTTGTGTGAATGTGTCTGTCTGCTAGCCCCCCTTTCTACTCTGAATTATTTTTAACTTCCCACTTCACTTGGGACAAGATAAAAGCAGAAGTTTGTGTGGGAGAGTAGTGAGGGATGAGGCTGTGGTTAGTCAATTTTTTGCTGGGGTTTTTTTCCGACTGCTTGTCGCTCCGTATATTCCAGCCCTGTGTCTGGAATCCCTCGTCTCTGCATGCCATGCGTGGCTCCATCATGGGCATATACACAACACAGAACTGTCACCACCAGAGCCACTTTTTCAGTAGCGTTATATTGCCCCCCTCCTCTTTCTACACATACCCCCCCTCCATGTTCTATACGGCCCAGGCAGAGCCCCATAGTATGAGGGTTAACAGGATCTGTCATTGCTGGATCACTGGCTCTATTCATAAGCCCAGCCAGCCAGATCATGCCACAGATCCGGGTTTTGTCTCCAGTGAATAGGGAGGCTGCTGCAGCCCACCAGCCTTTTATATTGGGAGACTTTTTCACTGGGGCTCAGAATATGCCAGGTCAGGATAACTGTTGCCATTTTGGTGGGCGGCGGGAGGCATTTTGCCAGTTTCCTGCGGTGAGAGTAGGGAAGCTGAAATGTGGAGTTGTTTTTTTTGTTTTTTTTGTCTATCTGCGGGAGTGAGACTGCTGGATGGGGAAAGGTGGACGAGAGAAAGAGAGAGAGAGGAAGAAAGAGAGAACACAATGGAGAAAGGGGGGGGGGGGGGGCGATGGTGCATCCGGTGTGTCTAGAGTATGTCTGAATGTGTCTGTTTACTCTGGTGGGAATATGAGAGCGGATGGGGGACTGTGTAGTGCATGAAAAATCACCCTGTGTGTTTACAAGCTAGAGAAAATGTGTCACTCTGACCCGGCTGTCTGCCTATTGCTGTCGGGGAGACGACAGGTGAGGGGTTGCTATGGTTACCTGGAGTAGGGGTAGGGGTTGGGATTAGTGCTTTTGTATGACGGCCTCAAAATTTTACAATTACAACTTTTTTTTTTTCACACCTCACATGTAGTTTTGTTAGGTGGTGGGTGATAGTGTGGCGCCATATGGGTGCAGCAGGTGTTACTAGTAGCTGAGCGCCAGTCTGTGCACATAGTGTGTGGCAGAAAGAGCTATCAGTCAGTCCCTTTCTCAGTCCATGGAGAGTTCCCAGAGAGCTGTGTTGTCCCTAGAAGGGCCAGATGCTGCCTTGGTTTGCTCTGCTGCCCTCTTTCCTCTCTTCCCCCGTTCCCAGGCCCACATCAAACACACACAGCCCATTTCCCCCCGCAGCTCTAAATCTCTTTAATTCCATCATCTGTTGCCCATTGAGGGTAGCAATTTTGTCTTTACGCAGCGTTTTAGTGTGTCATTAAAAATTCTGTGAGGTTGGTGGCCAGGCCCTGTAGCGGAGAGGTGGCCAGTCCTCTGTCTGTGTCTCTGTGTCTAACCTCTGTGCTGCCTTCCTCTCGGGACACATCCAGCCATAAAGATAGTGTTTGAACAGCTCGGCCTGGACACACAGAGAATACATTACAGATCCCCTGCCTGTCGAGCTCAGCTAGGCACACTCTTCTGTCTACGTCACTCACATATTTTGATAACCGCTGAGGCCACACTATGGTGTTGGAAGGAGCTGCCTGAGTAGTTACTGAGTAGTTATTTTCCTGCAGTTAACAGTCGTCTGCATGTAGCAGTGAGTCACTGTTCAATATCTGGCAACCGTATGAGATATGACCTTAACCAACATCTGGAGAGAAAGGTTATAAGAGCTGCTGCATGGTTTTTATAGACGCAAGTTTTATGTAATTTCCAGCAATTTTGCCATTACTTTTACGGTGATTGGAGGCTGGCTGTGCTCACTTAATGACTTCCCTATCTCCCAGATGGAGAGCAACACCCACACTCAAAACAATGACAACACAATGACTTGCAAAATTATTCAGTCCCACAGAATTAAACCAATATGAATTGTTTATGCAACACCACTTTAGACTAACCTGAAGCTGCTTGAGCTTAATAAGTAAGCGGTTTTTGCCCTGTTATGTGTCGGGGGTCTCCTAGGGTTGTGCTTCACTGGTCCAGTCCTGCTAATGGGGGTTGAGTGAACTGGTGTTGGCCCTCTGCCACTCTGTCCAGCCACTCTACTCCTCCAGGGTGAGAGAGAGGTTATGTCCTTAGCAGACCTGACATTGACACTAAGAGAGATTGGCCTGTCTTAATCAGTGGAGTGCCTTGCAGCAGCAGGGAGTCCCCACGCCCGGTGCAGACCTGACCTGTCCTACTGCCCTGCTGTCCGGCTCTCCTCCTCGATCCTAGCCTAATCAGCAGGAGAGGAGGATGTTTTGACATTTTTTCTTGCCAAGGTCCTCCAAATAAACTTTTACTTCCAGAGACACCCAAATAGACATAGCTGGAGGCTACTATCTGATAACAATTCTGCTGTTTTTCTTTAAGATTTGATATAGCTGGAATTTTCTACCCCCCAAAAAGAATTCTTTATTTGCTGGAGGCCACTTGAGAGTCTTTCTGAACTGCTATCCTATAGTCTTGTCCAGATTGCACATGCTCCTTACTAGGGTCACCATGACCAAATGCAAGATCAGTGTCAAGTGTCCCTGGAAGGAACATCACAACCCAAGCACACAACAGCAAGTGAGTCACAGCACATAGACTGGGACCATGAGAAACTAAAAAAATGAATCACTGCTTTTATCTGTAGCATTATGTGAATCATTCCCTCCCTGTCAGTGTGTATGTTTAGGCATCTGCTGTTTGTCATACATGTTTATCGTCCTATATTTACCAGGATAGATACAGCATGTCCTATATCGCATAGAATTTCTACCAGAATCTAATACGACAGAGAAGATGTTTATTGTTGAGAACAGAGAACCTCCATTCATCTGTTTGATGAGATTATTATCAGCAAATATTTCCTCTGTACCTATTTACTCTGGTATCTCATTGGCAGCGGCATGTTTCCCATCTGGGAGTGTTTTTCACCCGGTATCTCACGGACAAAGATAAACACTGGTGTTGTTTGCCGGTGAGCCGATGTCAACACCAGTGATGTCACTGATACCCATTGTAACAAACAACATCACGAAACAATGATACGGGATTAGCTGGCCACGCAGCGCTCAGGGACGGCCCAAGGGTAGCAGAATGATACGGGCCCGTATAATCAGCCCTGTTTAGCGCACCTCACTGACAGCTGTCTGTCCAAATGTCATCCCTTGAGATGATCCGTAATCCAAGGATCCCTGGCACCTCAAACATACAACAACAGCGACAGTAAGGAGAGCAGCGGCAATCTCTATCTGTGCGTATGTGCCCCCCCCTCCTCCTCCCCTCTCTCTCTCTCTGCCTTTCTCTCTCTCTCTCTCTCTCTCGCTCTGAAAATGCTAGGTGGTGGATTATTCCCGGTATGGCAGATCATCCCTAGCCCTCCCACCCCCACCTCAACCCCCACCCACCTACCCCCAAGAGGTGGATTAGAGGCCTGGTAATCTGACTGTGTGTGGTGACACTTGTCAACCATGGGGTGTCTGGAGAGAGGAGTCCCTGGGTGAATTAGAAGTGCCTGGGTAATCCAGGCTATACAGCCCCAAACGCCCTCACTCCATCCCCAGCCCTACTCTCTCACACACGCACACAGACAGATTCACACAAGAGGACCCAGACTCGCTGTACTGTACACATGCACATGCACAGACATACACGTACACAGGCCCGTGGGCCTCCTTGACATTACCTCTCTGACATTACCTCCTCAGCACAAGCCCAGCCTGGGATTCCTGTCACATCCTTCCATGGGCAAGACTCACATTTTCATTACGGTGGACCCAGTGGCGCTGCACAACCTTTTCTCCTCTCTTCCTCTCCTCCTCTCCTCCTCATCATGTCGATCATCACGACGCTGTCACTCTGGATCTGTCTCTGAACTAAGCTGTCTCTGAGCTAAGATCCAGACACACTTGAGAGACCCAGGCAGACTACTAACCCAGACGCTTCTCCCTTGAAGTTGTACCAATATTTCACTCCTCTCTGCCTCTCGACACTTCCCAAAGTTTTTTTTTTTCTTTTCCCGGATTTCTTTTTCTTTTTTTTTACTGATCTAATTTGCAATATTTCCACATATTAGATGAAGCCTGTACATGCGGAACAGAGTACACATGGCCGGGGAATTGAGAAGTGCAAATAATTCCCTCATGTGGAAAGGCTGCAATTAACTGGGGATGTCAGCCTTTGTAAAATATAATTGAGTTCAGGACAAAATGAACGTCTCTAATCCGGCCGACAGAGCACTGTCAATCAGCGTTCCTCGCATCCCCAAAACCAACTGTCATGCTTGTTTATGTCTCTCTCTCTCTGCTGATTTTTTGGACACTAATGCTCTGGCAGCTGCCTCTCTTTGCCGCGTGGGTGACTGGGTGAGCTTGTGCACCCCTGGTGGGACTAGGATGCTGCGCTATAGGGAGTGGATGGACATCTGTTTTCTCTGGTTGGGCTGGAGATAAACGTGCAGGCATGGTGTCACACACCTGTATGACTGGAGCAAGATATTCCCTGTTGCTGAGCATAAAAATCCTCTCTTGATGTGCTGAATGATAGCAACAGGAGACCTAGCTATTAGCATAGCATGACTTCACCCCAATTCTAAGGGTCAATGGCAATCAGCCCCTCACCTGTCTTTCTAGTCAATAGGCCCGTTCCTCTCCCTCAGATGTGTGAATTACCCCTCTCCACCGTTGCCTCCCTGTGCCAAGCATCTTCAAGACATCCTCCTGGAAATGTCAACCATTAACGCCGCTCAAATATCGCCTGTCATGGCGAAGAGATGAGTGTCGACCTTAAAGTGGCGGGATAAATGAGTCCACTTACAGAACAATCGTTTTTTTGTCCTCTCTAATTTCTATCCATCTGTCTCTCCAACAGCAGCGGCTTGCTTCAGGCTCGAATCAACCTTTCTCTAATCAGGCCTTTCTCTAATCAACCTCCTCTGACTGAGAGGTAAAGGGCCGGGGTCACATCAGACACTTCAACGTCACTCTGTGTCTCTGCCTGGTGTGTGTCTCGCAGGTCACTTTTTATGTGTCTAGTGATCGCCTTGTAAGGGGCTCCTCCGGTGATCCCCACAGGATGTACACAGGCTCCCAGCAGGCTCCCATGGAAATGGATTAATTACAGGGCGGCTGACAAATGGCTGCCCACAGTCACGGCCGGTTTGTAAACTCTTGACTAATCAGCTGAAGACAGAGGGTGGTCACTCAGCGCGACCTCATCACTGGCCTGACAGTGTGGCTGCGGCTCAAGGGCCTCTAGCCAGAGATTAATTGCGTTGAACTCTCCATGCTGTTTACCACTAACTGACGCTGTCATTTCGGCCTGACAGCAAAGGCCGTGGCTCTTCACCTCAGACACCTGGGGACCTGTGCTGATGGAATAAAATCACTCTAGTCCCCTTCAATCCCTTTATCGCTGAGTGTTTTGATCTCTTGGCGGAATAGATCTGGGATTGATTGTCTGCACCCTCCACTTGGTTCACAAAGAATTTCTGTGCTTTGTGTTCTCACTATTTTGTATGGGAAACGTTGAGTAGATGAATATTTTGGGGGGTTTTCCTTTCCCATTGAATGATCAAGATGACAATTATGTAGATGTTGTCCTTATTGTAAGCCCCGTGCAAAACGCATATCTTCCCCTGTAGATATTGTGCAAAAACTTGTGTTATTAAAAAGCAACTGATGTGCGAATATCTGACAAGATTTCACTCACAAACCCCTAATAACCAGAATTCTTTTTGTTCATTCTTGAGTTTAGAAAATCACAGAACCCACAACTCTCAAGCACTTGGCAGTCTATAACCTATTTTTCTCAGCCTCTCATTTACCATATGTTGGTTTTGAGAGAGAGAGAAACAACTTTCTTATCCACTGCTTCCAAATTAGGCACTCAAGTTTGAATATTCCTGTAATATATTCACTTGGCATTTTCTAAAATACGGAGAAATTCCTGTGGCATTGTTTTATGAATTTGAATAACCCTAAAATCGTAGTACGGAGCAGGACAGAGCAGCACCCTGTTGTACTTCCAACAACACCTTTGTAAGTAATTAAGTTTGTGTGTGTGTGTGTGGGTGTGTGTGTGTGTGTGTGTGTGTGTGTGTGTGTGTGAGAAAGAGAGGGAGAGGGAGTGTGAGTGAGTGCAGGGTGGAGGGAGGGGGGTAGGGTGTGTGTGTGTGGGGTGGGGGGGGGGGTGCGTGAGTGATCCCCTTGAATGGGATCCAGATCCACGGGCAAGGAGTACTGAGCCCTCAGTCAGCACATCACATGAAAGCACCAGGCTTTGCAGAATTGCAAAATCAGAGTTTATTTTATTTTTTTCTTCATTTGTTTTCCCTCCTCTCTGTGAAGACAGGTTTTCTGCGATTGTGAGGAGTACACAAAGACTCTACCGTTATCACTGCTGTAATCGACCATTACGGTCTCTCTCCCACTAGAGTGGTCGTTAACTGCAGGACAAAAAGCCTCCAAAACAGGGAGCGTGTCCTGGTGCAGACAACAGGGTGGTTCATCATGCCAGCTTAAACCAACAGCTTGTAAATGGAATCCCGTGGCTTGCAGTCAAGTTTACAGTGTTCAATGGAGCTTTGCCACTATCAACTAGCCAGCAGACCCCCAAACTGACCCTGAGGCTGAACAACACCTGGCTCTCCCCGTGTGAATCACGGGCTGGGATCCAATGTAAGCAAAATTGTCTGTGTATCTATTGCTTTTTTATGTAGAGGTGAACCGTGCTTACAGTGTAAATACATCACTGTATTTTTATACTTCAAAAACAATGTTTTTTCCTCATGTCTGCAGGTTTATAGTCTGTGTCAGCTATGCTGCATTGCGCTTTTTTCAGGGCTAGCCTAATTCACTGTGCACCTCACTGTGTCTGCATCCATTTGCAGGTTTTTGTTCCCTTTGTCAAAACGTATTATTGATGCTAATGGGCTTGGATGCCATACATGATTGGATCTGTCAGCATCTGTCGGGTAAAAACAAAGTAAAGGCCAGTTGAGGATGAAGTATGTGTTTTCAAGTGTGTGTATGTTTGTGTGTGTGTACCTGTGCGCACATGTATATGTGCATGTGCATGCAACTTTACCTACGCTTGGGGTGGCTCATTCGGGGGGCGCATTCATGACAAATATCCAAGAGCTCCAGAAAAATTATGTGCGACAGCAATCACTTTACATTCCCAGAACTGAGCAGATGGAGCGTGCTATACAGTGAAATAAACACACGGGTGAATCGAGCACTGGCAAAAACAAGCTCTGGGGGGAAGGGGCAAAAAAAAAACCTCATGGAGAAAACAACATTTGGCTGGATTGATGGACTTCAGGTAGAGAATTAATCCGTTGCTCGAAAGATCCAGATGATATGCTGTGCTTAACACCATGTCATCCGTTTATCTCAAACACATCCATTCATCAATCTGCTCTCTGCTGTCCTGATGTCTTCCACTTTTAGTGTGTTGTGGTCAAATGAGATTATGAGGGACGGGGCACATATGGCCTGAGCAGGTCCCCGATCTGTTGCATCCCTGATGGGGGATGTAATCCCACTCCCCACCCCCTTCTCTAAAGCCTGCATTATCAGATGGCCAGCATGTGTAACAGTGGTCTGGTGCCACATACCACCACCACCACCACCACCACTCCTTCACAGAGCACAAAGGGCTACCTAATGTAGGCTACCCTCTGACTTTTTTTTAGTCCACTCTCTGCTGTCTCTGTCTCTGTCTTTCCCAAGTAGTGGCTGACCGGTATGTTGTTTTATATTGGGAGGGATAATGTTGGCATGGGAGGGGTGGTGGGGGGGTGGGGGTGGACTTGCGAGGAGATTAGAGTGAGGGAAGTAGAACAACAACAATGTACGGATTACAGGCAGGATTTGTGTGAGGAACACATGATATCCTCTCTCATCCCTTTATCAGATTGGCTGAGATGGAGAGGCAGTAGTGGCTGGGACCAGAGAAGAGTTGTGGGATACTGTGTCCTCCAGTAGGTTTGGATTCATTTGGACAGAGCAAGATCAGGTCAGGGGATGATGAAAGCGGTTAATAATTCAACAGATAATCATCACAAAGTCAAATGAGAACACTGACACAAAAGTCCATCTTCACAAGTAATGTAATCTTAAAATCTTAGTTTTTCTTAAAACAGGCGAATAAATCTGCTAATGGGGTTAGATAACACATTTTCTAAGGACAAATGGAGTGATTTGTCTTGTTTCATGATACTGACACTTGTTCCTGAAACAAGGGACACTGGAAACAAGTTTTTCACTTGTTTTAACCAGACTAGGATTTTAAGAGGGAATACAAGATAAAATGACTTACAAAATAGGCGTATTTTTTGCTGCAGTGAAATGGGCCACGCTGTTAATGGGGGCCTTTCGAACCTCAGTAGTGAGGGAATTATAATTTAACCTACCCAGACAGAAAATCTATTCTTTTCCTCCCATGAAGCTGGGTGCAAACACTGAGCAATCAACGACATGCCCTTTACGTATAGTTATCTGTATTGACCGAGGGGAAAAATGAACACACAATTCCCCGCCGCAGTTATTGCGTGTGTCCCTGCAAACCTGTGTGTGAAGCAAACCAAGCTGAGTCCATGACCAACTCAAGTCAGCACGCCTTCTCACAGCTTTGTCTTCGCACTCTTTCCTCTTCGTCCCCTCCATTTGTCTCCTCCAAATAGACACAGGACAGGGTTTGCCACGCATGCAATCACTGCAAAGACAACACTGACTCAGCTGGACTTTCTACGGTGGCCAGAAACAGGGAGTGGGGGGAAAATGACAAATGGAGAAAGTGACAGACAAGTGAAAGAGCAAAGGAATGAAACAGAGCGAGAGAGAGAGAGAGAGAGAGACAGAGAGACAAGAGAGAGAAAAACAGAAAGACAGAACGGCAGAGTCAAAGAGGGAATAATAGAGTGAGAGGAAGAGGCGAGGAAACAGATCGAAAGAGAGGATGCCATGACAATTACAAGCAATAGAGCTCCTGGCGTCAGAGTGGAGCCCTATTTCTGGGAGCTGTCTATTCTCTAGAATGTGAGACAGTAAATACCTTTTTTCTATCTTCCCCAGACGTCACTCTGACCACCAGTGCCACAATGGAGACCCTGATGAGGAGCACATGCAATTACTCTCTCTTAATAAAATCTCACAGTTCCCATTACACCCAGGCACAATGGGCCTCCCGCCTGGCCGCTGATTGAGTTCCTACTCTCTGGGAGCTATAATAGCAGCCAGTCCCCCACCCCACCCCTCTTCACCCCCACCCCAGCCTCCTCCGTCTCCTTCCCCTGCTCTGCAAAGCTCGGGCTTCACTCTCCGTCACAAGTGAGATCCTTTCAGTCTGTGCTGACATCCTCTTCTGCTCTCTCCTCACCTCTCTGCACCTCCCTTTCTTTATTTTTTCCTCCTCTTTCTCTTCCCCTTTGCTCACTTTCCTCTCACATAGAGAAAGAGAGAGAGAGAGAGAGAGCCCTGGTTTCTTTGGCTCCTATTGATCTGATCAATAAGTGGCTACTTTTAGAGCGTTACCCCATCTTATTGATGTGAGGCACACCTTTATCAGGAAGGCCTTAGTAGCCGGGGAGACACGGCCTGTCAAGGAGTAGACTGCTTATGGAGGGATTTTGAGGAGGTTTGGTGAAAGAGTCACGGGGTGGGTTGGATTCTTTTGCTTGGGGAAAGGGAGGGGTGGTTCTCAGAAGTGGGTTAGGTTGTGGGAAAGGGAATTTATTTGGTGTAATTGAGCCCTCCTCTCTAGCGGTGCTTTGGCCTTAAGCAAAAATCCACCTTGAAGCATTGAATTCACCCATAACTAGAGACATGACCTAAGAGCCAAATCTTGGAGCTGCTGCACTGACAATGGAAGGGGAACGACTTTGTGGACACAGTAATCCCCAGATGATTTAATTGTGATATTTACAACTAAAGACATGAAGCTTATTTGGTAAAAAAAAAACAAGTCAGTTGTGTCAGTTTGTTGTCAGTGGGGCAGGAAGAAATTTGTGCCTGTTAAGTGAACTGCCCATGATGATAAGAATAGCATGAATTCTGCCTTAAGATGCATTTATGGTCAACAGAGGAACCGAGTCAGTGGTCAGTGGTGACGAGACCGTGACCTCATCTGACCTTTGCTGGTTTTGAAGGTGTGGTTTCTGCAACAGTGGTTGGAACAGTTGCGTGGTTACTACAAATTAAAGGATGAGCATGAGACTCAGATTTGATTTATTCAGTTCAGCTTGCTCACATCCACTTTGAGGGCCTTCGTTGCAGAGCCCACATCCACTTTGTAGTGGATCAAAGAGGTAATTTTCTCTCCCTTGTTGACTTATCATGATACACACGCGCCATTACATGAGCATATGCACTCATGAGCGTGCGCGCACACAGGCACACACACACACACACACATCGATAGGTAAACACACACATGCACGCAAACATGTATACTTCTGTGCAGGTGGTAACCCGTTAGAGACCTTCTGATTAGCTGTTTGAAGATGTGAGTCAGGTAAATGGAGGCACTCCCTGCTGCTGCGTGATGCCAGTAAAGGTCAGCAGCTGGTGGCTCCTCTCCTGTCTGTGCCACACTCTCTCCCTGAGCAGAGCTGAGGCACCGTGTGAGCGAGGAAAAAAAAACACAAAACCAAACATACTACAAGCAACTGGCTTCACACATGTACCATACACACACTGATGAACATACAGAAATGTAAGCAGGCATCTCAAAAAGCTGAAAGAGATGTGAGATCTTGTGCTTAGCTCCACTCTTCTCGATAAGAGTATGGCTTCCAGTGATCCATTTTCTTCTGTCAGGGCCGATTTCCGATTTATAAACTTGGCAGAGTGTGTGAGAGAGAAGAGAGAAAGAGAAAGAGAGATGTTCTGGCACTGTCCAGTGTACTGTTTAACTTCACTGAAGCTCTTTCATGTAGGTCAGAGCGCTCAATGCAGGCTTTCTCTCCCTCTGCTGCTCCCCAAGCCTGGCGTCAGCTGATTATGTCATATTAATTTCATATGGACTGGTAGATGGGCAGCCTTTGATGTACTTTGATATATTGAGTTGTTTTTTTTTACTTATATTTGATCCAGTTGGCTGACTTGTCTATGTGTGAGGGCCCTGATACCATGGAGATAAGGGCGTCAGATCTGTCGGGTGCCATGCTTTATTTCCCCCTGACAAATCCGCTGAAGTTTTCACATCTCATCCCTGCGCCACGGTGACAGCCACGAAAGGAGGGGTCCAGCCCGACACACTGCAGCGATAGACAGCTCACGCTGACAATAATGCCACCGTTGCTCACGCTGACAAAAGCCCATCACAATTTCATCGAGAGGGGATGGAGAGAGAGAGAGAGAGGGAGGAGGGGAAAGCGGAGAGGTGGGAAGAAAGAAGGAGGCTGACTGGCATCCAGTCAAAGAAAAAAGACCGATTTGTGAGCTCCAGACAGGCTGCCACCGCGATGGTAATCCTTCAGCAACACCCTTCTACTCCTGTGTAGGTAAACTGTCAGACTGATGAACACACACACACACACACACACACACACACACACACACGGATTATATAAACAAGGCCTGTACATAAGTAACTTGTGTGCACGTGAGCGCCACTGTTGTGTAGTCACACATTGCTCAGTAATGTTATTACTCTTCCCTGCTATGAGTAGTGTGACAAATCACTATTTCAGTTCCAGTAATGAAAATATAGTTGTCAGTCAAAAAAGAAGTCAGAACTTCTATCACCTCTCTAAAAATCAGATTGGATTGGAATCCAAAAACATATATCCCACCCCACTTGGGATTGAGACACAGACAGAATCTGTAAAGAGGCATCACTAACACTGATCATCTGAGGAGCTCCAAGCTAAAAGGGGCTTATAAGCAGACTGAAGGGCATTTATACTGCAGTATTTCCAATATATGCAGGTTATTCAACCTCCACAGCAAAGTTCTCTTCACCAGCCCTACCGATAAAACTTAAAACACAACTATACCTCTCTGCCATCACATTTCTATAGCTGTCAATCGTCCCTGGTCAAAGAATCTACATCACCAAATACAAGTTATATGATTTTTTGTATTGAGCACTTACCGTATCTTCACAGGATAATAACCAGTAATGTCTCTGCTTAAAAGGGGGCATGCACAGCAAACTCATTTGCATTTGTGTGAATATGCAAAGTAATGTTGGCATAGTCGGTAGCATTGCCTTGCATCTCTTCAAGACTTATATTAGTCAGCATTGAGCGTTTAAGGGCACATGGTTGTTTTCATCCTCTTGATTTAATCATAAGACACTTGCTTCCTTCTCCTCTGCAATGTGTGCAGAAAATATGTCTAACTCGAATCTGCCAAAACTGTGAGAGGTGCCATACTACATTGAAAAGCAAATATTCATTTACTGTGTTAAAATGTGGGCGTGAGACTGCAACTGTGATTAAGGGCTATCCAAATAAATTTGACTTGACTTTGGCTCATTAGGGCTGACCCCGTAAACACAATTTTAAAACACTGTATGATTACTTTAACTGTGTGATTACTTTTACCATATTTTCATAACAGTATGCCAACCAAGGTGACTCTCAAAACGCGCTCTTTACTTTCAGCAGCCTACTGCAGTTTCACCTGGAGTGCTTCATGTGTTTTCAAAAATCAAAAACGATTTGATTTCATAAAAAGTGTGCTCTGACACATGACTTGAACATCAATGCTATAAATGTATTAACCAAATTTGGTGACCTGTCCATGGGTGCCTCCATGCCTTCCACCCAGTGTGATATGGTACAGACCCACACAACCCTAAAACAGATTAAGAAAATGAATGAATGAACAAATGAATGAATGACTGAATGATTTTGTTTTCCCGGATCATTTACAGGTGATGTAACGACTTATCCTGATATTTGACGTTAAGAGAAGATGCAGTCAACAATTTTTGGGGTGTCACAGAAAAGTAACAGGGAGTAATGAATAGAGTAATAATTACTTCTGTAATGACAAAGTAATGATTAATTTATTACTTTTGTGAGTAATAAACCCAACACTGTTGAACACACACAGCACAGCACAGAACAGAACAGAACAGCACAGCTCAGCACAGCACAAGTACCCAATATATAAACATGACATTCTATGAAGAGTCTGGCTGATATGCATTGGATTAGATCACAGTGGATTAGAGGAGTGTGGAGGCAGGTCGGTGAGAACAGATCACCTAGATTGAAGAGGGATTTCTAACACTTCTAAATGAGATATGGACACGCATTCGGAGATAAGAAGCCGCATATGAAAATGGGTCAATTGTTCTGCAGGTTTAGCTTGTGATTAAGAAGATTACGTTCCACCAGTGAACAACAATGGCAAAGTCAGACAGCGGCCCTATTGTACTTAGCCACTCCGTCAGCCTGCCTGATCCCTATTCTGTCCTTTCACCAGCATTCAGACTTTCATGTTTTGAGCGATGGGACTTAAGCGCTGTGGCCGCGCCTGTCAGGCAGCAGATTTGGGGCTGGAACACAACATAACAAAACACAGTATAATTTGACTCACTCCCTGACCAAAGACAATTTTCGAAGAAACTTGGTGTGATTGTGTTTTCTGCCCCCACCACCTCATCCTCTGTTTTTTTCCCGCACGCCGCTAGTGTGGATTGATTAGAGCAGGGGCACTTAGGCCAGAGCTAGTGGACTGCTATTGATTGATCAAACCTTGCCGTTCGGTCCTGGAGAAGAGAGAGTGTTTCCACATAGCCCCCTATTCCTCCTTAATGAAGAGGAGGCAAAGCGGGCTGCCTCCTTTGATCCAGCAGGGATTAAAACAGTGCTGTGTATGGAGGCAGAGAGATCAGTGCTGTCTGTCTGTCGGTCTGTTTGGTGCGCTGCTGTGAAACATATCAGACAGTCCTGTGTGCTCCTCTGTGGACTCTGGGGCTGGGCGAGTCCACGGTGGGGCCAAGAGGTCTGATTCACTGTACGGTCAACCCACTATCCTCATGCTTTGATCACCAGCATCATCACTTGCTTTTTTTTTTTTCTTTTTCAAGCCTTGTTTTCACATTTCTGGGGATTTTGTAGGACATGTGCTATGCCCCTCTCTCTCTCTCTCTCTCCTCTCTCCCTCTCCCTCTCTCTCTCTCTCTCTTGTTTTTGTGTTTGTTTCCCATTTTCCTCTAGAATCATGTCTGGTTTTGCTATGGTTTCATGTTTCCTGTGTGTCTTTCTAATGCGTCACACGTCCTCCGCTGAAGGCGAGACATATGAGGTTTTTTGACATATCTGTCTCTTTGGAACAAGGAAAACAGGTTAGGATCAATAAGATCATTTTGATATGCACAACAGCGCCTTGGACAGCAATTTGAAGGAAGTCCTGAAAAACAGTAATAAATTGAAAGCCGCCCTCTCAATAATTAAAGCTGATTTTTTTCTGAGAGAAAACATTTTTGAGGGAGCTGGTAAGGAGGAAGGCTTTGATACAGCCTAGAAGCTTCATAAAAGTTTTAGATGCAGAGAAAGTAATTGACATTTTCGCAAGTTGGCAGTCAGAACCGCATGTGCTTTGCCAAGTGTGCGCTGTGTGGTCAGTCTCTCTCTCTTGCTCTCTCTCTCTCTTACTCTCTCTCTCTCTCTCTCTCTTGCTCTTTCTCTCTCTCTCTCTCTCTCACACACACACACACACTCTCGCTCTCTCTCGCCCTCTCTCTCTCTTTCTTTCTCTCACACACACACACACACACATACACACACACCCTCTCTCTCTCTCTCTCTCTGTCCGGTCCGTTCTCAGTTTGATCTGTTTTATGGATTTCTCTCCCAGCTCAGTTGAAAAATTCAGTTAATTGAGCCATGCTGAGAAATATCTATCATATCAGGATACAGTCATTTTTCAGAGCAGAGTGTGGTCCATGCAGCGCTCATAGCTGCATGATGCATAGGGTGCAAAACATAAACCATGGCGGGCCAGTTGATTTATGCACATATCTGCCTGATTTATCTCTACTGTGACACACACACTTTGAGGCAGGCACTTTAGGTGATGAAGCAGGCTACCAGGTACTTAGGTTTTCAAGCCCCGGGGCAGTGGAATGTTCTGTGATATGTACTGTGACAACTAGCACCACTGTCAACGGTAGTCTGTTGCATGGTGTTGTGAAGCCACTGTTTGCTTAGCCTTCTAGCTGTTTAGTATGGCCTGTTTATGTGAACGCCAGCCGCCAGTGGTTTCGCAGCTATTTACTGAACACACACGCGCGCGCACACACACACCCGCACACACACACACAGACTCTCCCACATGTATGTAACCATAGGAGGGAAGGTGGAGTTGTTAAAGAGACGCTGATAGCCTCTGGCAGAAGCTGTAGCTTTGTCTGATTGTTCTCTCCAGGAGCGTTGTGCATGAGAGAGCGAAAACACAGCGAGAGGCATCAGAGAGAGAGAGAGAGAGAGACTCTTTTTGCTCCGCTCATCCTCTCCCTCCAACCACCTGCTCATTAGGCTGGATACGGGGGGATCTGTGTGAGGCCTGTTATGGCATGCCTGCTGGAGAAAAGCATGACATTATTGCCTATTTATCAGAAGTTGCTGAACTCATCAATGCACTACCGGGCGTCAATGCATCAATAAATCAGCAATCACTCTGGGCGGTCTTGACTTCTATAGTTGCCTGCCTCCCTGACACACTTTTATACACTCCGTTTTATTCACTTTTATGTGCCGGGTTGATGTATTTTATCGAGCTAGTTACTACAGAACATAAACTAGGGATTACAACCTTGTGCATAAAAAATCTGCCCCTAGAGAGAAATGGAAGCAATCTGTTTTTTATATACCCTACTTCTCATTCTCCTCTGTTCCTCCCTTTCCATCACTCAGCCTGCCTTCCTTTTCGCCTGCGTACATATGCAGAAACTCAGCAACATTGTTTTCATATCCTATTATCCAGAGAATTTGCCTGGCCTCCTCACCCCTCCGCCCCCCCCCCCCCCCCATCCTTTACCTTTCTACCTGTTAAGACTTCCAAAAGCAGATGCTGTTATCTCCCAGGCTTTCAACAGCCTGTCACATCCGCTAGCTGCTCTCTTCTTCAAACGCTGTGTCCCACCACCTCGCTGGATCCTCTCCCTGTGGTTCCCGATACCTGCTGGGAGACGCAGCCGGCGATGTCAAACTGCTGAGGAGAGAGGAGGAACCGACACAAGGGTCAGGATGATGGAAGGAGGGAGATTGCTTCTGAGTGAAAGACCGTGGGGTGCTGCTGCGATACGGCTGCGCTGTTGTTTCTTTTTTTTTTTTTTCTTTTTTTTCAAAGCTGACTTCATTGATTTTTCTAACCTGAAACACAGCCACAGTGGAACCTTCCATCGTCCTATAGATTGGAATTGATTGCCTTGAGGGTCTCTTGTCCTGTAAATATTTGCAAGGCTTATTGATTCCATTAGCGGCTGGCTGCTATTTGTGACAATGGTATGGATGGATGCTGTTGGTAAGACTAAACTAATGCTGCGAGGCCAGTTTTCTTCACAGCACATGAAGGTCTTGTTTCACACGTGTATTGCTGAGAAAAATATACGGCCTGTGCTCATGACCATTATGACGCAAATGGTGGTCACCTGCTCGATACTTGTGCCACCTTTTGAAAGCAAACCATTCAGCTGGATGATATAATGGCCCCCATTTATTCTCATTAGTCTATTCATTCATCTTTAAAGGAGGTATCAATACGCAATTTAACGCCAGATGTTTCTGTGTATAAAGCCATAGACGCAGAGGATGTCAGGGTGGGTGGTGTGGTAAGGTGTGAAGAGCCTAATCTTGGACGTAACGTTTCCCCCCAGGCTGGTTTGGGACAAGGCAGAGAGGAGGTAAATGCTCTAAGAGCTGTGGTCTGACTCTCTTACCACCTGGGCACAACGCTCATATAGGAGCCAGTGGCAGGACCGTGGACTGCAGATTTTTCATCGAAGCTGGGGGAGTGTGGGGGGCTTGGGCTGGGAGAGTGCTGCTGCTTAAGAGCGCAGGGGAGAGCGAGGCGGCCCACGCACTGCTGCTCTGTTAAAACCCCCCAACTGCCCTCCCTCCTCCTCCAACTCCATTCCTCTGTTGTCTCAGGAACACAAAGGCTATTTTCAGGCAGCCAATCCCACAGCAGAAAGGGAAACGGCAGTCCTGCATGCCCCTAAAAGCCTTCATGACTTTTTAATCGGTGGCTCAGGGCTCTGCGTCCGGCGGTCGGAGAGTGGACCCCAGTGCCAGCGCTCCACTCCACGGAGGGATCAAATCCCCCCCGCTTGGAGCTCAGGCCTGTCAAGGCAGTCAGGCATGGAGGCAGCCGATGGGTGGCATCTGAAGGTGAGAGAGAGAGTTGGCAGTGGAAAAGAGCAGTTTGCGGTTGAGAAGGGTGGATGGTAGAAGGGAGCCAGGAGGGAATGTTTGTAAAGGGAGAGGGAGAAAGAATTTATGTGAAACTGCTGAGAGAGGGAATAGCCCTGCACCAAAATAGCAATTTCTGAGGTGAGAAAGAGTTTGTTCAGTAGGGTTTTTAGACAAAAGCGATGTGTGTGTGTGTGTGTGTGTGTGTGTGTGTGTGTGTGTGTGTGTGTGTATTGCGTTTGGGAGGGACAACACAGCGTTTGGAAGTGATGGATTGTTACAGCATACCAAACAGAGTGGGAAAGGTGGGTGGTGGATTTTATTGGAGAGCGGGAAAGGTTTTGTGATGAATAATAGGCATGAGTGAATTGGTCATTGTCAGAACCCTCCAGAGCCTATTGAATCAGCAAGGCTAGGGGTTTACAATGAGCTTCAGCCATGAAGATCAGCCTGTTGGGTCGTAATAGATGGAAAGTGAGTTGATGGAGGCAGGGGGGTACAATAGATGAGGCTAGCTCTCACCACCGGAGCGGTGTTTGTCTGTGGGGAAATGGGCCACAAGAGAGACCTGTGTTCCTCCCACACACTGTGCAGAGATCAGAGAGCATCTCATGATCACACACAGGCACATACACACACAGGTACACGCACACACACGCACACACACACACACACAGAGTCAGACTTAAGCAGAGTAAACATGCTGTAAGGGTAGTGTGCTGGCTAATGATGCCCTGTTGACCCATCGCTAATTATCCCCCTCGTCTCAGCCACGAACATGATGGGCTTTGATCTGCTTGTCATTAAGGGACTGTGGAGTACATGCACGTCTCTTTACTCTGATGAAGAATTCAAATATACATGAATCAACTCAGCAGAGGCACACACACGTACATTTACAAGCACATGTCTGCCTATGTGAAATTATACATGCGCACACATACACCCAAACACCTGCAGTATAAAGGCAAACAAGTATGCAGACACTGGCAGCAATACTCTGGCAATTCACACACACACACACACACACACACACACATGCAGGAAAGCACAAAAAGCCCTTGAATCCATGACAGAGATTAAACATGTCATTTACTCACTGTAGTAAAAGAGCAGTAATAAATAAAACAGATGATTTATTAATATCTGGAGTTGTAATCCACAGCATTATATGTGTATTAAAGCACATTACTTGCCATGGCATGGCGAGCGTTAAAGTGCTTCTAATAAAATTCTTAAGTGCCTACAGGCATTTCAAAGCGGCAGCAGCAGATCTCAGCAGTATCTCGTCAGCGTCTCACTAATGGGACTGATGTAAATATGTTCATTTGTGAATCTCCCCTCCAATTTAGCACTGCTCATATTGTAGATGAAGATTATCCAGGGATTATGGGGTTGGAAAAAATGCTATTTGATGTGTATTTATGCATGGCTTATAGATGCAGTAATATGGAATTAGGTCCCATCATGAGTGGAAAATACAAACGTGAAAAAAAATGTGTCACTCCTACCTCCCCCATCTGGCTCTCTGTCAGCTTGTCATTTACTGATATTCATTTCTAAAAGTGGAAATTTAACAGACGTTTATGATGCAAATCACAGGCCATAACTCTATGTGGTGTGGAGGGCCGCATTAAGCCTTCAAATCACTCATTCCGCTGCTCGAGCGCCAGTAACATTATGCCATATTCGCTTGATCGTTCGCACATATTTCAATACATGATTGCAGCCAACAACAGTCAATGCCTCCGCTTTGTAGGTCCTCAGAGGCATAGAAAGTTCAGAGTATTACCGACATGATTTTTTTCACGCTGCCTGGTGTGTTAAGAGCGGTGGTGGGAACATTTCAATAACACAGTGGAAAACTGTGAATACATTAACAAGATAAAGGATGGTCTTCCTATTTAAATTTATGTAATTTCTAACGATAACCTCCAGGATATACCTGACATTGTGTGAAGACTAAAAGTGCTGTGGTTGTAATTCTTTTTTTTTTTTTATATATATAAAGAGCTCTTGCATATGTATAAGACCATGTCAGATAATAGAGCTAACCTTGGTTTTTACTTCCACAAATTCAACACTGCTTTATACCTTCCCCAGCTTGTGCTTCTAATTCTCTTGCATATGAAATTGGCTTGTTGGGGTGAGGAAGGTTGCAGGCTTGAATCCAGGATGGGACAGTTTGTATTTCCCCTTAAGCAAGGTTCTTCATCTCTACACTAAGCCCAAATGGAAGAAAACAACCCCTCCAACATTATTATGGCAACGCTGGGAGCAATGCTAGCTCCAGTCCAAACTAAAGAATATAATTAGCAAAGCATCGTCAAGCTCATATATTAGATAGCATTCTTGGCACAGCGCTCCAGGCTGTAGTTTGTGCCAGCGTCATGATAAGTATCGATCAGGGGGCACTGTTTTCTTGTAAGGCAGCCTGCAAATTTTAGATCAAAATCTTACAATCCTTACAAGCGGAATTGTGGGCTTTTCACATAAATCGTGAGGTGAACCGATGAGCTATTTGAGAGGGAGAAGGAGGAACAAACATATTTAAAGGTTAATTTTAACATATCGTCAAGAATGGCTGATAAAATATGTAGAGCACAGAATTTTCACTTTGTCTGTCAGCCGAATTTGTGTACACCGCTCTTACATGTTATCAATAGAGACGTACACATCTTTAAAGCTCTGGTGTGGTCTGCCAGCAAGTGCATCTTAACATTATTCATTATATTCACAGTCAGGCATGCATAATTTCACCTCATTCACATAAAATGTAATTATGCATGCCGAGTTTAACAAGTTATGTGTTTCTCTCGTGAAACCATCATAAAGAATCATGTTGAGAGAGCATAACAATTAGTATCTCTGACTCTGAGAATTTTTTCTTGCTTTGTTTGAGTGGCGTGCCTCTCACTCACCGCCTGCTACTGTATCTGATAATTGAGATGAGCAATGTGGTGTGAAGTCATGTAAGAACCAGTCGAACGCTCCCATTAGCATAATGTCAGGGCGTTCAGATCTGTGTCTGCCTGCTGGCATAGTGCTAGCTGCCTGTGTTCACACTATGCCACAGTGCTGTGTTCCTCCTCTCTTTCCTCTGTCTGCTTGGGGGCATGTGTACTTCAGAGGCGGGAGCGGGGAGCGAGGAGTTAAAAAACGACCTGCCAGTCTGTTGTGGACGCCCCAGAGGTCAGAGATGTGGCGTGTCAGGATGTTGGCTAGGTGGCGGGCAGCTTTGAGGTTCCATCTGAAGGAAGTGCTTTTGGGGGCGATGGGGTTGCTGTCACGCCATCACAGTGCTGGACTTGCTGCAGTAGTATGGATGATGGGAGAAAATAGTGGTCAAAGGGTCCCTCTGTAATGTGTTGGAGAGAGGCAGTGATGTGACAGGCTACAATCTGTCAGCTCTCACACTCCAGAGGTCTCAATTAGGAACAGCCTCTCTGCGCTCCCATAGGCTGCCCTCTGATGTTCGCGTTGCCGAGGATCCAGACCCCCACCACAATTATAAAAAAAAAAGACTTTCCGTCCTTTTTCATCTCTTCCTCCATACACCCTTCAGCTGTACTCATCTATCATCTCGAACGCTCCCGCACCAAAGAGCCGTCGCCGCGCACGTGTAATCAAATCCACTGTGACGTATTGTTATTGCCAGAGACTCTTGGAAGTACAGAATCCGAGATGCCTATCCCCTGAATGGGCGATGCATTAACAGCAATGGAGGTGTTCCTCTTCTGCAAAACAGCTAAATGAAGCAGCGTCCACGCCGGTTGCTCTTCCTGCCTGGGCCCAATGGAAGGAAGGGAGACAGACAGGCAGGCCGTGTAAATGTAATGAAGGGAGATAATAATTCTTTTCTCTGTCAGCTGCTCTCTGCCATTAGCATTTATTGCCAGCCCCTGCCACTCACTGCTTGGCGCCTGCACTCTGCCACTGATAAGAATCACAATCACCACCCATTCCACACGCATATATTACAATGGCAGGCGCCCTGATACCTTGCACCCAGCAAAACACTATTAGCATGCCAGTGGTATCTCCCCAATTCAGAGATTCAAAGGGATGGGTTGGGGAGAATAGGAGGCATGGGACATGGCAGTTTGAGTCCATGCCTTTCGCCTGATAATATTCTGGCGTCCGTATCTTAAAGACAGACAGGAAGCCATGCACACACACACACACACACACACACACGCACGCACACACACACACACACACGTGGATATGGGGGATAAAGGCGAATAAGGGGCATACAGGGTTTGACAATGTCAAGAGTATAGATAGCCACGCAGAAATGTTACACTCTCAGAAAATAGCATAACTATCTATATGTTAATGGTGGTGGGAGAAGATCCAGATTCAATACGGTGAATCAAGCAATTAAATCAAGGCGTATCTGATAGCTACGTCTTCATCTAGCAACCCTCAGAGGTCCCATGGTGGACAGGCAGCGCTTCATCCACAGCATTGCAGGTGCATCTGATAATCAACGTCTCCAATCTCAATGTGTGTGAAATAATGTTTCCCCCACCATACCATCTACTAATTAGGATCTAATTATCCCGGCTAGTGTAAACAATCGCAGCAGATGGCACAGCGCACAGTATTAACTCTAATGACCCGGGGCCCTGTGGAATTCACATTCCAGCGCGTTTGTTTATTTTCCTCCATTAGTCTTTGCCCTACTTTCTAAATTCACTTAGGCCTATTTCCTACCTCCTCATGCCTTGAGAAAGAGCTGCCCGCCTCCTATTCCCGACGCTGCTCTCTTTGTTTTCTGCCGTTTCGCCCGCTTACTGTCGTTTATCTGTTGGGTGTTGCTTTCTTTTTTTTTTTTTTCTTTTTTTTTTCAAACAATGTCAATTAGCTCTCAAAAAGATCAAATGAAAATTTGTACCTATTTTCTCCCCCCCCCCCCCTCGCCCGCATCTCCCCTCTCCCTTGTAAAAAGAGGAGAGGAGAAAGTGGGAAAGAGACGTGTGTGATCTGCCGTACAAAAACCCTACTTCTCTCACCAAATTGTGGAAGCCGTCTGTCACACCAGGGAAATAATACTGTGATGTCAGTCACACACACACACACACACACACACTGCAACGAGTGGTAAAGCCTGGATCAGTTCCCAGTATATTCCACCCTTAAGAGCTCTCCAAATCTGACTTATTTAAGACAAGGCAATTCCACATGTCCTGTCCTTACATAGTAAGAAACTGCCGTGGCATCTGGCTTACTCTTCTAAGCCGATGTGTTGATCTGTTGATGTCGCAGGGCTCCAGAAATGGACCCACAACTGGCTCCTGTGACATAAATCTTATGTGAATGCCACAGAGTAAAAGGAGAATCCCTGCTTTCTCGTTAACAAAGCTGACTAGAGACTTAATGCTGCAGAGGGCATGTAATAGTGGCTGTGGGTGTGTGAGGTCTCATTAATTGACGCTGGCCCTTGTGCCTGTGCTCCTCTGCGTACCATGTTCTCTGCCAGGAGCTGGACTTGCTAATTAGGCTCCTGGATATCACAGACATGTCCCTGGGTACACCATGCAATATACTGCTAGCGACTCAGAAACAGAGCACTAAAGGGAGGGAGAGAGTAGGGCAAGAGATTGGAGAAAGAGGGAAAGGAGGGAGCAGTGCAGGGAAAGAGACAAACAGAGAGATGGAGAGACATCTCACCAGAGAGCCGGGGAGAAAGGGACGCAGCGAGGAAATGTGAGCGAGAGATGACAGCGGATGAGAGGGCAGGGAGAGCGAAGTAGATAGGCTGGCGGAGAGAGGAGGGAAAGTACTGTATTGGGAGAGATCAAGGCCGCCGAGGGAGAGAGGCTGCCACAACACAAGGAGAGGAAAACTGTGTTTGAGAAAAGAGGAGAGAAACTTAAGGCGGGAAGAGAAAGAGGAGAGAGACAGAAAGAGAAAGAAAAGTCCCAGGCAGGCGGAGCGCAGCAGAGAGGGAGAGGAAGGCAGCAGAGGAACAGCGAGGCACACGGGGAAGAATTCCAAGCAGAAAGTGCTTTTGTGTGTGTGTGTGCGTGCGTGTGTGTGTGTGTGTGTGTGTGTGCGCATATGTGTGTGAATTTGCTGCCTGCTGGAGTGTGTGTCCAGATAATTCAATCTGCTGGCCATTGACTGGCCTCCCGCTCCGTCTTCACTCCTAATTAAATCTCCATTTGTTGGCTGGATGCTGCTGCTTCTAATTGTGCTGCTGTAGTATCTGATACACACACAGGCACACCTAAACACACACACACACACACACACACAGGCCCTGCAACCCAGTGGGATCCCAGACACGTCACCGCGCTACATTACACCTCAATTAATCGCATCAATTACACATCAATTAACCCGTGGCGATCCACTAAACACAGCTGTGATGCAGGCAGCATTTCATCGGCACCAACCTGAGGACTCTTTCAGCAACATCAAAGCAGGCGCATCATCAAAAAGAAAAACATCTTAGACAGCCTAACATGAAAATCCATATTCCTATCCATATTATCTCTTCCTCGGAGCAGAGAGCATGCCTTGACTGTAAGAGCTGTTTTGAAAGCATGCCACTTGGCCCATGAAGTCTATATTGCCACAACATAGATACCAAGGGATCTTGTACAGTATGTAGCCCTTCACAATGGCAGGGGAAACATGATTTAGGGGCTATAAATACTGGAGGGGGAGGAAGACAGTGGGCCATGATGGACTGGCTCTCCCACGCAGCATGCAGATGCCGATCCACGGGCCATTACTCTAAATGAATGCAAGGGCAGATAGAGGCTCTCCATCTCCCCTCCCTGTCTTTCAGGCCTGGCCTGCTTGTTTGGCTTGTGCTGTAATGGGTCCCTTCACCTTGCTGCCTAGTGGTGGAGGGCACCCCCTCTCTCTTTCCATCTCTCTCTCTATCTCTCTTTCTCCCTCTCTCAGTCCCTTGTTCTGCCGCGACATCACTCCTTCTCTCTCTGTCTCTCTCTCTCTCTCTCCCTTATTATCATTATACTGTATGTTTCTCTCTCACCATCTGTTTCTCCATCGCTCTCTCTTTCTCCGCTCCCTCTTTTCCGTTCGCTCTCCTCCTTAATCCCTCCCTCCGCCCGTTCCTGCTTTCTGGCTCACCTAAGTGATGGAGTGTAAATCGGCGGGGTGCCTGTTGTCACGGTGACAGCAGCTGGTGAAAGAGTGACAGATCAGCCTGACCTTCAAGAGGGACGGTGTTTCATGGGTGGGAGGTGTGAATGTGTGTGTGTGTCTGTGTGTGTGTGTGTATGTGTTTGTTTCATGTGCTAGCCTAAACATTCTCACCTAAACTTGTAGTGCAGCAAAGTAAATGCAAAAGACAAATCAGTATGTGTGTGTGTGTGCGTGCGCGCGTGTGTGTGTGTATGCATGTGGGAGGTGTTTCGACCTGTTAAAATGCTTTTACTGCCCCTCACCCCCGCCCCACACCCTCTCACTGCCCCATTACTGGGCCAAGGTCACTGCCATGACTGTTGCATAACCCCCATCAGAGAAGCTAACCATGACCCATCTCGCATGTTAAAGTCCAATTGGAGAGGCTAAATGACAGCTCTAAATTTTCCCAGGTGACACAATGCACTATGAGGCAGACTGGAGATGGTCGATGGAGCGGGCAAGTTATGTGCATATGTGTGTCTATGAAAGAGAGGGACATAGAGGAAGAAAGACATGGTGAGAGAGAGAGAGAGAAAGAGAGAGCAAGCGAGCAAGAGAGAGAGAACAGGCAGCAGCAGAGAATAGATCTTAAAATGTTTCAACAGTCAGGTGCTCCACTTTATTCCTGCATCTTAGTGATACAAATTTACCAGGTGCCATTGTGCTGAGTGCCAGCAAGGATGTGGTTACACAGGCTCAAACACAGGTGCCTGAGGATTAAACAGAGGGCAGGAAGTGCTCTCCGCTGTCTCGCTGGAGTGGAGCAGAGGGAAGGAGGTGGAGTGCAAAATAAGCAGGAGAAAGAATACATGGACAAAAGCTGAATGTGAACACCCTCTGTGTGATTGCATGCCAGCGTGGCGCAATAGGAAGCACAATGGGCCTTGGTTTATGAAGCTGCACCAGTGCCTGTGGCCTTTGTCTCACAGCCATTAAAATTCTGTGTATGCAGCAGGGGACGCGGCTGGAGCCATGCCACCATTCAACCTCAGCTGTCAGGTTGGAATAAGGTGTTTTTATCCACAGTGAATAGGCTGTGCCGGTGCAGCCTGGCTCAGGGGGGAGCTGCTCTCCACAGCATCCACATTAAAAGCCCTCCTGGTCCACCCACACCTGTTTTGGTCTTCCCTAGTCCTGCTGGCCCGGCTTTGGTTGGCTTGAGACCACTCTGTGCCCACAGTGCCGCAGGAATCCCCGGTCCAGAAGGACTGCCCTCGAGCTTTCCATCTGGATTCGATGCCTGCAGCAGGCACTGCTCCCGCCCCCCCCTCCAGACCCACCACTGTCCCTTCTTCCATCCCACTCAGTGAAGTCCTTCTCTCTGGCCGCCTCTCTTCCCTCTCTTCCTCCCTCCAGCTGTGTCTCTCCCAGAAAAGATGACAGCATCACCTTTACACCGTGCAGTTCAGTGCAGGGGAGCTAGTAAGATGGAAGCATGTCCTCCGGTGCTAAAGTCGAGTCTACTGTCCCCTTAGGGTGTGTGTATCTGTGTGTGTGTGTATGTATGTGTCAGTGTGTTATGTACAGCAAGCTTTTGGCCCAGCCCACGCAGAAGTCATACTGCTGCTGCTCTAAAAGGAGATCACACCTTACTTGAGACAAATTATGGGCCGGATCAGAGATTATGATACATGGATGGAGGCGATCAACCTGACAGAAGTGACAGCAGTATGCTCCTTTTATGCTCTGACCTCTACCATATGTATACATTGTGTGCCTACTTATCTGCAGTGGCTGACATACACAGATGCCGACACAGATAGCACTCACATTCTCACAGACAAACACATTTACAACCTGCTCCCGTCACTACACCTGCACTCTCTGCCTCAGACACAAACCTGTAGCAGAGGTGCTTGACCTCAGCACCTCGGTGAGAGGATCAAAGGCACAGCGGCGATGAGGAAGAGCAGAATGAGGGTCAGACCAGAGGTTCACTGTGGGAAACTCATTAGATCCCCAAGCCCAGTGTGCTGACATGGAAGAACCAGAGAATTGGCCCTATCTCCCTTCAGCAGTGGTGTACCTGAGAATATTTTGGTGTCAGGGGGTCATTCAGGATCTGAGGGAGTTTAGAAGAGAGGATCAGTTCAGTTGTGTGCAGTATGGAGAGCGCTTTTCCTTTGAGTTTAACAGCATGGAACTAAAAGAAATGTCTCCGCCTAGAATTTATATATAGACATTTTCTCTGATGGTGACTTTTCTCTCCCGCTGGCTGGCTTGCCTCCTGAAAATATGTACTTTCCTTTAAATGTGAAATTGGCTGAAAATGCCATAGATCGCCAGCATTTAGACTCGTTATTAGGGCTGAGTCGCATGGGTCCTTTGAGTCAGGTGCAAATGTGAAACACATGAATGGCACTTACACAGGTAGGCATGGTGGTGCCAATTACTCTGCAGTGCACCCAATTCCCTCTTCCACAATTGCACATTGGTAACTTGGTATTATGCGTATGCCTTGCCTCAGACGATCGATGTGTCAGTCTGGGTTTTGCATCTGGAGGTCTCTAATGGTGGCTTGTTGATGGTGCTGCATTGCTAAGTGCATGTAGCCACCAAACCCCCAAACTAGCTGGAAGTGGGTGGGTGGGTGGGTGGTTGAGCAAAGAGAGAGCCTGTGTGCGTGCGTTCAGGCATAAGTGAATGTGTTTGTGTTGGGTGTGTGCGTATGTGTGTGTGTGTGTGTGTGTGTGTGTACTGTACTGTATGTGTATGTCAAGTGCATGTGAATGCATTTGCTGCTGGGATGGAATTACAGCAAAGCCACCACTCCAGCGGCCAGTGCCTGGGGAAAATGGGGACGGCTGCTCCATTTGGGCTCAGACAGGGATCAGTTTCAAGGGCCTGTTGGGGCTGACAGTGTTTGCGTTGGAGAGGTTCATACAAGGGGTGGCAGAGGGAACAGATTAGCCAGGTACTGGACTGTGGCCTGCCTCCGCCACGCTGTTGTTGCTACCAAACAGGAAAGAATGGAAGACTGATTTTAGAAACACACAGAGTGATGAGATGGCTGTTGTTTGTTTGAGTGTTTGTGTCTGAGGGAAAGGCGTGTACGCTGAGGATATTGGAGGGGTAGTGTGTGTGTGTGTGTGTGTGTGTGTGTGTGTCTGTGTGTGTGTGCGTGCGTGCGTGTGGATGTACTGCATGTGTGTTTGTGAAACACAGAGGTGCCGGGCCATTCTTTTATTTACAGTTTCAATCAGGCCCAATTTTCTATATCCTCCTCTCTGCTCAGTGAGGCTGCCCCTGCATTCACCTGCTTCCACTACACCATCCTCTGCGTTTGCCACCATAAATCTGTAGTGTGAACTTGTGTATTGGTGTGGAGGGAGAGGCCCCAGTAATCAGATGTGGGAGTGAGTCAGCCGGCATGGTGGACCGAGAGCCGGGCGTGCTCCGGGCCCTGGCGGCTTACTGCAACTATTAATACAGACTTTAATTAGCCCGCCACAAACACTGGCACAATCGGCTCAGTGTCGCCTGTGGCTGGTGAGGCAGACAGATCAATAGGTCTGATCATGCCTTTTTCATCAGCTCAAATGAAAGCACTTTGTCTCCAAGCTCAGCCCTGGCCCTTGTGTGTCACCTTAAAGGCTTTCTGCTGCTGCACTGGCTGTGTGCAGTGTTGCGGATGGGGCCTGTATAATCTGGCAGCATTAGGGAACCATAAAGATAAATGAAGGGAGGCACAGTGCATAACTCATCCTGTCAGTGGAGGGGGTTTAAGGCCGGGAAACTTTGTGTTTTCTAAAGCAACCCCCACCACCCCGCCCCCACGGCTTCCTTCTTCCTCACTCTCTCTTCCTCCTACTCGCCTACTCTCTGTACAGTCTCTGCTTTTTTTTTTTTCTCCTCTATCTGCTTTGTGTCTACACTATGTCCTGCTTTGGTCTCTCTCACTCTCTCTCTCCTGCTTCTCTCTCTCTCTGTCTCTCTCCCCCTCCCATATTCTTTGCTGATCCGGAGCTATAGAAGTGTTCATTTAGACGACTTCTGCTACACAAATTGCTCTTCTACCTCTTCTGGCAGTGCATTTGAATTTGGGATAAAAGAGCAAGCTGCTTTTGCGGAAACAACTTATTCCATGCACTTTCTGGCAGGCTTTTCTGTTGACCTTCAAGTTCCCAATCAGTGCTGAAGAAAAATGGAAATAACTTGTTCTGAGTCCTCATTTCCTGTGAATTGCTGGACTGGTGTTGGTTGTCTGCTTGCAGGAGACACTGAATCACTCTATTTTTTTCCTACCACTCTCTCCCACCACTTTGCTCTTGCTCTCTCTCTCTCTCTCTCTATCCCTCTCTCTCTCTCTCTCTCTCTCTTTCCTTGTCTTTCTCTATGTCTCTCTCTATCTCCCATTCTCTCTCCCCCTGCCTTTCCCCCCCTTTCTCTCACCAGTGGATGATGTTCCACCCTACTTTAAGATGGAGCCCGTTCAGACCCAGGTTCACCTGGAGGGGAACCGTCTGGTCCTGACCTGCATGGCTGAGGGCAGCTGGCCTCTGGAATTCAAATGGATCTACAACGGTACCGAACTGACACGCTTCTCCCTGGAGTACAGGTGAGCAACACAACCCCGACTTCTCTGTCAGAACTGATTTTATTACCTTTTTTTTTCAGGTTTTATTCATCAACTATAATTAGTTTACTACACCAGGAACTTTTAGCGGCATTTAAATGTAACTAATAGCTCAATTGCTCATTTTTATTCATATTCCTGACTCATTTCTATGGATTTATTCAAGACTGATTTGGCTGCATGTCTCCCTTGGGACATAACATCTTGTGTTCAGGGGATTGTCAAATTTATTCCGATTTGTATCTCGCACTGTATTCAATATGCAGAGACAGTGTGAGCAGATGCTCTTTTTTTCTGTTTGTGTTACATATTCTGCATTCTTATATGGTGGCAATTCTGGCCTCCAGTCTTTGTGCATGTTTTTTCTTTTTTTTCTTGTCTTTGAACTTATGAATGATGTCCACTTCTTGGTAAAGACAGATAATGTTGTTAGTTTGAAACCTTTTGCATTGAAAAGTTTTTTTCATCAGACAGTACATTGTGGGTGAGGTCCTCTGCTCTGGCAACAATAACATGCTGATCCACTGACCATGAACATCAGCGTTGTGAGACAAGCTTCATACTTCAGCTTCCTGAAGCACAAAGCTGAAGAATTCTACCGCAGTGCTGAATGGCAAGACCAAACAGGCTGTGCTCCCTCAGCTAACCAAGGCCTATGTTTGTGTGATGTGTGTGCATGTGTGTGTGTGTGTGTGTGTGCATGTGCGTGTTTCCATTGTCACAACCCAGCATGAAACACACCTTCTTTCTGAATCTAACCCTGCTCTGTGTTAAAGTCTTCACTACTCACAGCCTGAGTTAGTTCCCTTGACATGGACAGACACTCTCGGGTCTCAGGTGTCAGCGGCTGATCAGTGACCAATACCCCTCCGCCCCCATCTGTCTATCTGTCTGTCTCTCTCTCTATCCATCTCTCTCTCTCTCCTCCTCCTCCTCTTCTCTCCCTGTCTTTCCTCGGCAGTTGGCTGTGCTCTCACGTGGCTTAGTCTCCGGGTCTGCCTCACAGGCCAGCCCTCTGCTTATTATTCTCCACCAGCCCTGATCAAAGAGGCGAACTGGAATCCATTTAACCAAGGAGTCGGCGCCCCCCTTGAATTGCAATGCAGGGGGGAACATGGCAGGGACGGACTCCCAACTTCTAAGTGGCTTTATTAAGCAGACCAATTAAAGGAGACTCTGCTCCTGGCTTATGTAGGTGGGATTTCACACACATCATTTAACAAGAATGCACATCAGGACAGGGATGGAGCTATAGCTGGCCAAGACTAACATGTGACACATGTTCATATGATTTGATTCCATTGAGTAAAGGTAGAAGAATAACAATGGGCTTTTGTGAGTCCTGCCAGTCAGGGAGTCCAGCTGTCTTCGCTGATCACTCCACCACTGACCTGTGAATGGCATTCTTCTTTCTTTAGGTTACTTCCCTAGTCTACCACTCCATTATATTCCCACCTCAAAATGTTTACACTCACCAGTCAGAGTCCTAGCCAAGTGGAATGTCATTTAAGCTGTGTTTCAGGTGTCTAGTGAAACATCACGATTCATTTAGCGTCTTGAGTGGAGGGGATAAAAGCGGTGACATGACAAAGTGTTGCTGTCTGTCATGCTGATGATGACTAATGGCAGTTTGTGTTGTGTGTGCCCATTAGGTACCTGATTCCCTCCCTGGACCGAGCAAACGCCGGCCACTACCGCTGCATCGTCAGAAACCGAGTGGGCGCTATAATGCAGTGCAGTACTGAAGTGCAGGTTGCCTGTGAGTGAGGCTTTCTTCCCATACATCTCTGAAAGAGCTAGGGGAGGATGCTGTTGTTGTGAAAGGCCTGTCATGTATGTGGATGAATCACTCCAACTAAAGGAGCTTAGCTTTTATAAAATGTGCAGAACATGAGAATGTTCACTTTGTCCCTGGCATGCACTCCCCACATTTTCTCCTCTAATATTAATGTTTCTCTCATGCCCTCTTTTCATTCTCTTTCTCTCTCTTGCGCTCTCTTTTCTTCCTCTGTCTGTCTGTCAGATATGGGTGGTTTTGTGGAGGGCGAGAGGTCGCAAACTGTATCCCAGGGTGAGGGAGCTCTCGTCCACGCGCCGCGGATCCACAGCTTCCCCAGGCCGCAGATCACATGGTTCAGAGATGGGCGCAAGATTCCCTCCAGCAGCCGCATGTAAGTCTAGACACATATGCATTCAGCTCGGTTTGTTTGGGTTGAGCAGAGGGTGCCTGCATGCGACTCTGTTGTGTTCCTGTGCACATTTGAACGAGCGCTCTCATATATGAGCTGTTGGTGAACAGCGAGAATATCTTTCACTTCAGAGAACCCTAAGAAGTTCAATACTGCTCACAGATTTTCTGCAATCCCCCCACACACCATGAGTGAGGTTGAGCAGAATAGTTGATGAACGAATGTTGGCGCAGGCCCTGTGTTCATCATTGAATCACCTCTCAGTGATAAAGCGGGTTATTATATCGGCCCTATTGACTTTGCAGGCAGAATGATTGAAGGGTGGAGATAGAGCAGGCAGCAGGGGGACCAATTAGACAAAATTGGACAAAAGGCCTCAATTGATGATATGTTTGATTGACAGCGCTCACCCCTGTGCGGATTTGTGTGTGTCTGGGAGGGGGTGTACGTGTGCATATGTGCATGAAGAATCTGTGTGCGGCTGCATGTGCGATGTGAGGATTTTGTGGGTGATTGGATATGCTTTGACTGTGTGTGTGTGTGGTGGCGGCTTAATTTGTGTGGGGATTCATGTCTGTTGAGATACACATCCTGTGTGCTTACAAGAAAAACTTCCAGTGATACATGATGCATGAGCATGTGGGCTTGTGTGTGTGAATGTGTGTGTGTGACCACTGGTGTGTGTGCGTATGTTTATTATTGTTTATTGCTTATTTGGTTCCCCATTAGTTGTTGCAGATGCAACAAGTGTTCTTGCTGGGGTCGACACATAATATTAGAAAACAATACAATTGTCCACACAAAATACATACTGTATGTTAACATGTATACTAGCAAACACACACACACACACATTAACCATAATAAAAACTCATGTCTTGCCTTTCATTACAAAGACGAACATCATATAGATGCAAGCTAATACAAGTTTTAGCTTCAAGTTAAAATACAACCTACAAATACCGGTCATTTTAGACAGAGACCATCAAACCATTCTTTATAATATGAGTCACAACATGCTACAATGTGTATATGTCCATGTAATGTCTCTGTGTCAGGGAGGTCTAGGTAATCACCTGAGATTAATGTACCCATCCAGAGAGACATACAGATAGGTAGGCAGGCCACGGCCCCCCAGAAACCACCTCACCATCTATTATTCAGCAGCAAGCTCTGCCATGTCATAGTTGACGCGAAGACGTTTAGACGTTTACCCAGAATCATATTCTCTCGCTTGGACGCCTTAGAAGGGATAGGTGCGTGCATCCCCCCCCTGCCTGCAGCGCTCCTGAGAGACGACAAGAGCGCTGAAGGAAATTGTTAAGAAAAATCTCAAGCACTTCCAAGACTGTTCAACCAGTAATTCCGGAGCTGGTTACTATGCAGCTGACTCTCATCGTGCTGAAGTGTAGCGGTGAAGCTTTGTTCTATGACGCTGAGAGGCCCTGCCAGGACACTCTGCATTTGCCGCTTGTTTGCTCGCTCTGTGTCAGGCCACATTGATATTCACAGGCGTGTGTGTGCGTGTGTGTGTGTGTGTGCGTGTGTGTTGACTCGGCGAGAGCCACAGCCCCTAATTGTCCAGGAGTGTGTCTATGTTTATTCTGCTCCGATCAGGCAGCTGCTGGCAGATACGAAGACCCTAATCTGACTGGGTCCTCCCCACATGTTCAAGGCCAAAACCTAATCAACATACAGCCATTCTCATAATCACAATAGAAACAAAAGGATTTTAAGACCCTGTGCTACCTAGCAGGAGGGAGTGTTGTTCATAAAACTTGTTTTTGTGTGTGTGTTCCTTTCCCAGACATAATTTATGAGCGTGTGCGTGTTTGTATGTTTACGACTCTGTGTCAGTTTACCCTGAGGATTTATTGACTGTGAGAAATAACTACTCACAGGTTTAATGATATGAGTGTGTGTCTGTGTGTGCTTGTTGACGAATGCGTGCATGTATGATTCGGGGTGTGTGTATGTGTGTGCATGAACACCAGTGCCATCACCCTGGACAACACACTGGTCATCCTGTCCACGGTGGCCCCAGACGCAGGACGCTACTACGCCCAGGCTGTCAACGACAAGAATGGAGAGAACAAGACCAGCCAGCCCATCACACTCACAGTGGAGAGTAAGCACTCACACACACACAGACACACACACACACACTTTGATGCAACACGCACTTCAACAACAGACTTTCTCACTCACTCAGCCAAGGACACAGTGAGTCACCATCTATCTCTCATCAGCAGAATTGCATCTACAGGTTGTTGCAGGTTAGGTTTGTCAAAAGTATCGAAAATTTGAAACGGATACAATATTCATTTGCAACAGTATTGATACCAGCAGTGCTTTCTCTTAATGAAAAATCAAAAATATTATTTCTCAGCCTCCATTAGCCACACACACACACACCCTGCACCGCTGCCCACAGCCCCTCCTCTCTCTAGTAGCAGTCAGCTGGGTTGTTCCTCAGTCAAACAATGCTACAGAGTGGTGCAGATGAAGGGGGGCAACACGTCAAACTTGGCGAAGCACCTTAAGGACCGACACGCCAGTCTATATAAAGAATTTTGAGAGCTTAGCGAAAGCTCCCGTTTCAACATCACTGAAGCATTAAACACTTATCATAAACGTTAACGTATCCTGTACATCATCCGTTTTAGTTTAGCTAGCAAACCAAACGTTAGCTACAGAGCTACAGAGCTAGCTAACGTTATCAAGTAGGTTTGCCAGATGCCCGGTTTTCGACCGGACTGTCCGGTTTTCAGATGCATTGCCTGGGCCCGGTCAGAAGGCTCAACCGGACGCTGAAATGTCCGATTAAAATCATTCTGTCAATAATAATCCACTAACTCTAGCCCTGCTGATTTTTCCCTATCATTGGTGGGTATCTGTTGCTTCAACAACTAAAAGTGTTCTGATAGGCTGATGACTAGAGCAGGGTAATCTGCTGTGTAAGTGCAAAGTTTTGAATGAGTTTTATCGGGCCTACGTTATGGAGAAGCGTCTGTCTGTCTGTCTGTCCGTCCATCTGTCTCGTTTGCACCGGGATTTCCCCCTGCGTTGTCGGATATTAAGGGACTAGTTTGGGTCTCTTCGTCTGTGTTTTTTGCTTAGTTGCTTACAGTCTCTGCTGCAGAGGCCAGGAGGCAATATGATGTTTCACATGCTTGTGCAGTATAAGCTCACTCCCCTCAATAAAAAAAGAGCAAATCATGACGGCTGATGATCGACACCTGTCAATCAAAAATGTGTTGTTTGATCTCAGACAACTTTAAAATATTATTTTCATGTTAAAATTCTATTTTAACATGAAAACAATATTTAAAAAAAAAAAAAGGTTGAAAATTCATTTTTTCCCCCGTGGTATCGAAAATGGTATCGCATATCGATATTTTCCTGGGTATTGTATCAAAGTTAGAAATTCTAGTATCGTGACAACCCTATTGCAGATAAAAAATATAGTCTAATGTCAAGGTATTGCTGTTCATCTCCTTTCTCAATTCAACACTGGAGTAGCTGTTCAACAGGTGGCTCAGCCAAAGACAATAGGAACAGACATAGCGCCCTCTACTGGCTCCTCCTTTTCTTCATATCTGTCTTGTTGTCTGATGTCTTGTGGGTTCACAGATGTAATCATACCTATTATCTCCACTACAATAGTTGTCCTCTCACTCTGCCGCGCTCTTCCACCTCTGGCTCAGCAGGGGATTGCGGTGGCAGGGTGTGTTTTAGGCGGAGCTGCAGCAGCACCTCTCTGGCTGGCTGGCTGAACGGGCCCATAAACTGGACCTTCGGGTTAATAGCCCTTCACAGAAAGCAGATGTATGAAAATGGCATTGTGTGTGTATACATGATTGCACACACACACACACACACACACACACAGACACAGACACAGACACACACACACACAGACACAGACACAGACACACACACACACACATGTAGCGACAAATACAGGGTCTGCCTCATTTTTAAGCAGCACAAATACAAGATAGACATTTTTGATTCTATGTCCTGATTTTAAGTCAACTTTTGGGAGCCGAAAATAATACCAAGACCCAAAGAACTCGGTCAATGTATATTTCAAACAGGTGGGGATATTACGTAATGCCCCTGAAGATAAAATTTCTGATTATCTTTTATACCATAGACTATCATGCATCACCAGATTCCTAATGTTTAGGATTATCTGTCTGATGGGATCATATGAGGATTTTAACCTTTTTGCATGTGCAGTCACATATTTATGATATCAGCTTGTTGGTATCTTCAGCATCTGATCTCTCTAGTGTGAATACAATGTTTGTAATTCAGTGTTCATTGTGCATGACCACAATCTGTGGAGAACAGATATCACTGAATTATCTTGTGACCTTGTGGATTACACAGCCATATTCTGCATTTTAAGACTAGATAAAATTGTTTTTTACAGCTCGATTTGTCCGTTTGAGCATTAGCTACAGACTAAAAGAAATAAAAATATGAGGTGGTGGGAGCATGCAAATGAGTGAGTGGTGAGTGTGATAGTAAGAAGTAAACTGACATTGGTTAATGCTCCTGCCGACTTGGAGCATTAACCAGTGTCAGACATACTGTATTTGTATCGATTTACGTTGCTTTAGACTGTGGACTAGACCCCTGTCAGCTTTTGTTTACATCTGTCTTTCGACATAGACAGATGTAAACAATATGGTGACCTTAATAGCTCGAATTTGGTATGCCGGTCATCATGTTGTTTACGTTTCCCATTTAATTAGAAGATTACACACTTGAGGTATCTTCAACAGTGGGAGTTCATGAACTGGAATACATAAATTAGTGTCTGCCTTGAAACCAATCATGTCTTCTAGAAAACAAAATGAGTTCCTAGTTTTCATTGTACTAATGGCAAAACTAAGACAACATTCTCAGCCAAATCTTATGGAATTTAACCTGTGTAGCTTGTAGTTTGATTCTAAAATAAGGTTAATTTATGTTGAAGATGAAAAGCTTCTGTAATATCAGCATAACCATGATATAACATAACCCATGCACACATAAGCTGCAACAGTCAAATTCTCCAAAAGAAAAAAAGTTATAAAAGTATAGTTTTGGTCCTCAGTTCTGATTGGCTGCAACACATTTGAAGCTGCTGTAATTTAGCAGTTCATTTTCACATTAATGCGCCGACTGAAAATCACAACTCATACCGGTACTTATTAACACTTATTAACACCTCCCTGTTCAACAATTAGATTGCTTGATGGAAACAGCTATTTTATTAGTATTTAATTATCACTCAGTGAAAAAAGAAACATATTTTGAACATTTGCATTCTTTTTTTCATCACAATGGTGTGTTGCCACCTTTATAAAAGTCCTAAGCTCCTCAAGGCCGTGCTCTACAGTAATTTTAAAATTTAAACCACGTCCCCTTGTGGCTTATCACTTAAACAGGAACTCAAGCTGTGGGAGCCAGTTGGAAAAATTACAGCATATTATATTGGGACCTTCAAATTGTCATGCAGTTGAATCAATACTTCAAATTCAAAAACTGAACTGCTGGGGACTTGAATGAAACAATCAAATAAAGAATAGAACCCAACAGCAATAACCCATCATGCCTGCCTATGTTCAGACCTTGTTCACAGTGGAAGCTTTGCTATTCCAATAGAGATAGATGATAGAGTGTGATTTCAAATAAGGTGGTACACAATAAAAAAAAAAGCAGAAAAAAAAAAAAAACCTTGATTAGGAACCCCAAAAAGTTCACATATGCACAAACACATGCACACAATGCACGCGTGTAATACACCACATACACACATATAGGCAAAGCACACGTAAGCACACACACTCCCGCCCGCACTCGGGGGAGGTGGGGGGAAAATGAGATCAGATTCAGAGAGAGATCACTGATTGAGGGCAGTGAATCGATGGTTGGCTACAGGCTCTGTGAAACCCGTGAGCGATGGTGCTGCATTTAATCGCCTTTTCTGTTTGTCTCAATTATGCTACATAATGGCTCCTAACACCTGGGCTAACACCACGCTCAGGAAACGCTGTGTGCACTAGAAAAAGGATCTAAAGTAAAGACAGAGGTATTAATAGTGCAGGGGAGCTGGATGATATAGCGTGCTAGCAAGCTGCCGCTGAGAGCCGTATTGGATTGTCTGCATATACTGTATGTATTTTTTCACCTCTATCTCTTTGCGTTTCTGTGTCATTTCTGTGTGTGTGTGTGTGTGTCTGTGTGTGTGTGTGAATGGTTGTAGATGTGGGGGGACCTGCAGACCCCATCGCCCCCTCCATCATCATCCCCCCCAAGAACACCAGTGTAACTGTGGGGAGAAACGAAGCTATCATGGAGTGTGTTGCGAACGCAAGGTATCTGGTTCTAAATATTCACACGCACACACACACACACACACACACACACACACACACACACACACACACGGACACCGAGGAAAAACGTGCACGCAGATACACACAGACGGCGAGACGCACACACTTGCATTATCAAAATGCCCCACATCTGACATTTCCTGATTTCAATGAATCTTGATATCTTTTGTTTGAACATGATAGAAATGTGTTTTGTACATCTCTCATTTTGTACCTCTTCTCCATTCTTCCCTTTGATTCAAGGCTTCACTCTGTTCTCCCTATCTTTCCGCAATCCCCGTTCTGAATTCTGACTATTATCTCCAATTCAAAGACTTAATCAGAATGACAGATGTATCCCATCGCTCCCTCAATGCTCCGTAACCTTGAAACAGAATATAAATCTGTATTAAAAACCCAGCTTCCACTCTCTTTCTCTTTTTCCTCTCTTTCTCTCTTTCACTCCCTTTCATCTGTCCTCCTTTCTAGACCGCTTATCAAAATGAGTATTACTTGGAGAAAGGATGGAGTAGTGGTCAATACGGGGATCCGCGATTTTGGCCGTAGATTGATCATCAGCCTGCCTGCGGTCAGCGATAGCGGCTACTACGAGTGTGAGGCGGTGCTCCGCAGCAGCAGCGTCCCCTCGGTCACCGCTGGCGCCTACCTGCACGTTCTCGGTAAATGACCTTTGACCCCCACTGCTCACAGTGTAACCACACACTGAAAGCAGTAACTCAGCATACACTGCAGAAACATTGCATCAGCATGCTTACTCTTCCGTTTGAGAGAACACTTTTATGGCAATTTACATTTTAAGCATTGAGTTGATGCTCATATCCAGAGTGAATAAGTGCAACAGAGAAAAGTAGAGAAAAAAAGTGAGTGGTTTTTGTGGTATTTGCAAGGTTTTTAAGGGTTTAGCAGGGCAATGTTTTATCTGTTTGTTATCTGTTTGTTATCGTTGTTTATCTGTTTTTTTTACAGAGCATCCTCTGTTTGTAAAAGAGCCACCGAGTCACATCAGTGCAGAGATGGAGAAGGTGGTGGATATCCCCTGCCAGGCGCGAGGTCAGTGCTGCTGAGAATGAAAACAAAAACAAAAAAGCAAGAGAAAGAGGTGAGGTGAAAAAAAAAATGTCTTCTCCTCTCTCCAGGTACACCTCAGCCAGACATAGTGTGGTATAAAGACGCAGTGCCCATCAGTCCAGTGAAGATCCCCAGGTACAGAGTGTTGGTAGGAGGCAGTCTGCAGATCAACGGTCTCCTTCCAGACGACACCGGGATGTTTCAGTGCTTCGCCCGGAACCTAGCAGGAGAGATCCAGACTAACACCTACCTAGCTGTTACCAGTATGTCCCCTTGAACATTTCCCAAGCAATCTGCACCTTTCTTCTGCTTATTTCCGCTCGTCTTCCCTTCTCTGTTCTTCCCTTTTTTTTCTTTCCTCTCAAATCCTCTCCTCTATTCTCATTTCTAATCCTCTTTTCTCCCCCTCTCTCCCTTGCCTCCTACACCCATCTATCTATATATCTGTTCGCAGTGACAGATTTGTCACCTTAGATGCTCTGGCAATTATTGGCTATTTTTGAATCAGAGAATGAGCGGGAGTGGCGGAGCGATGGAGGCGCCTTGTCACTTTTCTCGGAGCTGTCCCGGAGAACGAGACCTGACAGCCGCCCCTTTTGTCAAGTCTATTAAGCTCTCAGCCGCCGTCTGCTTTATTAGAGAGAAAACTGTTCATGTCCTTCATTATTACCTGTCTTGCCTGATTTTGTGTGTGTGCGTGTGTGTGCGTGTGTGTGTGTGTGTGTGTGTGTGTGTGTGTGTGTGTGTGTGCGTGGATGACCCCCTCCCCTGCCAGGTATCGCTCCGAACATCACCGCTGGCCCCTCCGACAGCGCAGTGATTGACGGCATGTCAGTCATTCTCCATTGCGAGACCTCCGGAGCCCCGCGGCCAGCCATAACCTGGCAGAAAGGTGCGTGGGCTCACAGCACGGGGCTTTGAGGCTAATACATTACTCTGACTTAGACTTAGACAAGAGCTATTCACCGGAATGAGAGCGAGTGTTTTCTCCGAACAAGGTTTTCTTCTTTACTTTTGCTTTGCTGCTTTTTCTTTTCCCTGACGTTTCTCCGATACCCTAATCTCTCTTTCCCCCTCCTCCCCCTCCCCTTTTTTTTCCCCCCTTCCTTCATCTCTCTCCATCAATCACTTCCGTTCTTCCCTGCAGGTGAACGTGTCTTGGCCAGTGGCTCGGTCCAGCTGCCCAGGTTCACCCTGCTGGAGTCAGGCAGCCTCCTAATCAGCCCCTCCCACCTGTCGGACGCTGGCTCCTACACCTGCATGGCCAGCAACTCCAGGGGCATCGATGAGGCTGCAGCCGACCTGGTGGTCTGGGGTAAGCATGACAGAAACTGGATGCACTCTGCATATTGTTAAATGAAATTGACTAATTGCATTGTCCCAAACGTGTGGAAAATATTGCATATCTATGAGATCAAGTCAAACCATTGGAAAATGGACTGATGTCTGAGTAATTAATCCATGTCTGAATAGTTACTTGTAGGTACAGTAAGCACCAGGTTTCTGCAGATCACTGTCAACAGATTATGACTGTATAGTCCGACTCATATTTCTACATTTTCTATTTTCTGTATCTTCTATACTTATAATTTCACATTACCATTCCTCAGAGCCTCGCAAAATACTCCTCTCATTGGAGGTTTGATTCAACCTGATTTGGAAACAAATTGAGTGAAAGCTGTGACTGAGTCCAGTGTAAACTCAGTAGGCTCAGTTCAATCAGCCGTTCAAACAGAGATTGTGACTGGTGACCTCGGTGTGTGTTCACAGCGCGGACCCGCATCACCAAGCCGCCACAGGACCAGAGTGTCATCAAAGGGACCAAGGCTGTTATGACCTGCGGTGTCACCCATGACCCCAGTGTCACGATCAGGTAAGGATGTCACCTGGTAAATGTTGCCCTTGGATTTTACAGACTGATGCAAGATGAAAGGATTTTGTCAAATTCTGATGAGTTGTAACAATTTTCCCTTGACTAAGGTAGCCTCTATTACACACAAATTTAGAAGATTGGAATGAAAGTCTGACGTCACCAATTTTTTCAAAAGTATTTCTTGATGCACCCCCAATTTAGAAAACAAGCTTGGGTATCACTGTTGTACTTAATTACTTTATGAAATCTGCAAGAGATCTTGTAGTGTTTATCCACCCTTAGACGACCTCCTATGGGAAGACTTTGAAAGTCTTATAGTCAGATTGAGGAATTAGCCGGCCTCTTTTCCTCTCTCTTCAGACTGTCTTGAGCGTGATAGAGTGTGTGTACATGTGTCTGTCTCTGGGGGGGGAGGGGGGGGGGTGATGTCTATGGAGCCTAGTGATTAGAGTGCCTGTCACCTGTGGGCCCATGGCATTGATCAGATCGCGGGGTAAACAGATGAATATGTAAACAGAGTAATAACTTCAGACAGCGCCTTTAATTAAACGCAACACAGAGGAGATTAGCTGGAGAGCGCAAACAGTCGCAATTAATCACAGGAGCTTCTAGTGTGTGTGTCGGTGGGTGGGTGTGTGCGTGTGTGTGTGTGTGTGTGTGTCCATATGTGTGTGTGTCACAGAGAGAGAGATGCATGGAGGAGAGGTTATGTGCGTGTGACAGTGAGAGATGGTTTTCACATTCAAATCGCTTTGCCATCAGCGGCACAAAGCTTTTCATGTGGCGTCAGCGCCTTCTGTGTTTCCCTGTATGAACTGACACAGAACAGATTTACTGTCACAACACACAGATACACTGATGTTGCAGTGCGTGTGTGCTTGCGCGTTTACGCGTGCGCGTGTACCCACCCATACACACGTGTGTATCCCCAGGTACGTGTGGGAGAAGAGCGGCTCGGTGATTGACGTGAACACGTCGCCTCGCCTGCGGCTGGATCCTGACGGGACCCTGCACATCTCCCAGACGTGGTCGGGTGACATCGGAACATACACCTGCAGGGTGACCTCGGTGGGCGGCAATGACTCCCGCAGCGCCCACCTCCGAGTCAGGTCCGCACTTGTCTGCACCTGCTTATCTTCCTGTCTCTGTTTTTCTTTTTTTTTCTTATTTTTTCTTTTATTTAACTCTGATCGAGGGATAATGGATGGATGTTTTCTGATTGTTGTGGTTTATCACTTCTCTTCTCTCTAATCCATCAAACTTGGTATGGATATTTATCATGTGAGGCTCCCTTTGTCTATTTGATTCTTTTATTTATTGTCTGTCTTGTTCTCAGATCCTGTTTCTTTTTATCTCTTTGTCTCACACACACACACACATACACACATTCAGGCAACTGCCCCACGCCCCAGAGAACCCCATAGCAGCTCTAAGTGCCACAGAGAAGAGGGCCATCAACCTAACATGGGCCCAGGCCTTTGATGGCAACAGCCCCCTGATCCGCTACATCCTGGAAGTGTCAGAGAACAGTGAGTACTTCATAGCTACATCCTGACTGCAGAGCAGTACCTGGGCAACACTGTTGGGCACATTACTAAAAAAAAAAGTCATGCATTACTTGTTTCTTCAAAAGTAATACTGTTACTTTACTTATTACTCACTGGGAGCAGTCATTCGTTACACTGCTCATGATGCTGTTTTTCCATTATGCGATAAAATTGATCGATTAAATCAAAGTAGTTGGAATGCTTTCATCCAGATTTTTTTTTTTTTTTGCCATTTCATCTAAACTCATGCTAACTGAGAGGATGACAATTTATTATGAGCCAAATTAATCAAAGGATGGGGTTGGGATACAGTTTTTAGATAATTTGATTTCAATCTGATATATAGAGGGAGTGATAACAAAATGAATGACTTTTTTTTTATTAGTAGCTGTAATATTACTGAAAATGAAATAGTAATTCATTATACCACTTGTTATTGGGAAAACTAATAACATTACTATATCAAGTTATTCAGTAATGCATTAACGCCCAACACTGGTGGGCAGTAATAGTCAGGAATAACACTGAATTTGGATGCAAGCTGATTTCACAACAATGAAATGCTCTCACAAGGACATTTATTGTCACTCATTATTGCTCACAGCTTTGTCTATTTGCATTTGTGTCTCTTCCATCCATCCATCCATCCATCCATTCATCCATCCATCCATCCATTCATTCATTCATCCATCCATCCATCCATCCTTCTGTCTTAGATGCCCCATGGACAGTGCTGCTGGCCAACATTGAACCAGAGTCTACTGGGGTGAGTGTCGGTGGCCTCATCCCAGCACGCTCCTACCAGTTCCGCCTGTGTGCCGTCAACGACGTGGGCAGAGGCCAGTTCAGCAAGGAGACTGACCGGTGGGTGCTGCAGATAGCCGTTCTACATTTTTTACTGTTAAAAATGTTGCCAGCAGTCTGATGTGAATGCTCACTCGGTGAACAGCGTTGCGCTTTCAGGGCTTTCACAGTTCTGGAACAACCCGTTCTCTCCCCCCCCTCCCTCGTCTTTGCAGTTCAATAGAAAATCCCGTGGTTATTTCCTGTAAGTCCACTTTTTAGGCTCCTCTCCTGTGGGAATGAGGGCGAGATGAGCCGACATCGGGACAGGTCTTTTCAAGATAAAACTGCGAATGAGCTGAAATTGCGCTTTGTGAAGACTTGATGGGTGCGCTGACCCAGCTTCATCTCTCTCTCTCTCGCACTATCTCCTATTAACTGTCTTTGCCATACTTCACGAGTGAAATACAGAGAGGCTTGAAAGAGTCAGAGCTTCACACAGACTCAAATCTCAAGTGAATTCTCATGACTAGCAAGACGAAACTCTCTTAATCACACTCGCATGCGCCACGCACGCTAACCTGAACACACACACACACACACACACACACACAGCACATAAATTCAGCCCATCATCATGCATCCACTCTCTCGCCCGTGCCTGCACAGCACAGCTGGACCTCGCCCACATCTACACAACCCATTTGCTCCTTTTACACCTATAGCATGGAACTCCCTCACACCGCAAGCCTTCACTCACACACCTTTTGTGCCACACACTCACACTCCCTCATTCAGCTGAATTCCTGTGTGAATGTGCCCAGACAAGAGCGCACCACAGGAGGATGACTGAGCATCAGTGGGAGTGCAGGGCTTTTCTGAGGCATCTCTCTCTGGTACACCTCTTTGATCCTAAACACTCTGCTTTATCTCCTCCAGAACAGTGCTCAGGCGCTCTGAGAAGAAATCAAGATGTCATCTTAAATTGACTTAAGGGAAAAGTCTGCCTGGTTCTCTCTCTCTCTCTCTCTCTCTCTCTCTCTCTCTCTCTCTCTCTCTCTCTCTCTCTCCCTCTTTCTGTCTCTCTCTTTCTTTCTGTCTCTATCGTACTGCCCCATTTTCAGCAAGGCCTCTTTGATCCTTGTCACAGCAAGATGTCCCTCAGAGGACAGTATTACACAGAATATCTTTTGGACAAAGACACAGCCACACTTATCCCAACTTTGCTTTATGCTGTTAAAAAAAAAAAATACAAAAGCAAGCTTCCTTATGATGTGATGTCTATGATGAAATGGCATAGAAATATGCAGAAACTCGCTGATAATTAATGCATGTCTTCACTCTCTTTGTCTCCTCCTCCGCCTCTCTTCTTCCCGCTCTTTCTTCGCTCCTCCAGACTATCTCTCCCAGAAGAGCCTCCCAGCGCCCCTCCTCAGACAGTCATCGCCAGTGGCCGCACCAACCAGTCCATTATGATCCAGTGGCAGCCGCCCCCAGAGAGCCACCAGAATGGGCCACTCCAGGGCTACATCATCAGGTAAGACAGCACCAGCTTGCCTAATTTCTGCACAGGGATGGGTGTCTGCCTGGGCCGACGCCATTCAGATGTGATAATAACTCTTATGTCAGAGTCTTTTTTTTTTCCTGGCACTTTTCACCTCATTCTCACTCACCGCTGCAATAGAATAATTGGTCCCAATTAAATATCTCCCTCTCCATTCATCTGTTGTCACCTGTCTGGCTGTAACCGTTTTATAACCGTTCTGCATGGCTTCTCTTTCATTACTATTCTCCCCCCTCTCTTTTATTGAGAATCTGCGCTCTAATATATTCATATAATCATTTGTCTCTCTCCCCCCCACCCCCCCCCCCACCCTCTCTCCATCTCTCTCTCTCCTACCAGGTACTGTCTGTCGGGTTTACCGGTGGATTGCCAGATGAAGAACATCACCAACCCAGACCAGACCAACCTGCTCCTGGAGGATCTCATCATCTGGACCAACTATGAGATTGAGGTGGCAGCCTACAACGGGGCAGGCAGGGGCACCTACAGCCACAAAGTCACTGAATGGACACTGCAAGGAGGTGAGGGCAAGACGCAGAGGCCTTTTCTACATTGTTCTATATTGTACACAATATATCCTGCCGTATGTGGACGACACTTAGCTTTATGTTTCCATTGAGCCTAGCTCAAGTCAAAGACAAGATGTCCCAAACTTTCCTCCAACTTAATGATGAATAAATATGAGATTGTTTTAGTTGGCCATCCAAATTTCATTAATCGGCTGCAGCCTCACCTTGGTAATCTCTTAGCTAAGCCTTAGTTAAGCCTACTGCAAGAAGCCTGGGAGTGATATTTGATCCAAACCTCTGTTTTGATGATCAAATTAAGAGAGATATACAGTTCTCCAGTTAAAAACCTCCAGAATAAGGTATTTTTTTTATCCTTTGCTGACATTGAAAAGGTGTTTTTTATATCAGCTTATTTAGGCTACTGCATTTCTCTTTATGCCCGTCTCAGTCAGGTTTCTCTTTCTCGTCTGCAGTTAGTGCAGGATGCAGCAGCGAGGCTTTTAACTAAATCTAAGAGACATGACCATATTAGCCCCATTTTAGCTTCTCCACGCTGCTTGCCAGTACATTTTAGGATTGATTTTAAGATATTACTGATCACCTTCAAGGCTCGCGTTGGACTAACACCAAGCTATATCTCTTACCTTTTAATCTCTTACAAGCTAAATCACAGCCTGAGATCCTGTTAGTCATTCCAAAATCCAGGCTGAAAACAAATGGTGATCTGTACTTCTCAGTAAGAATGCCAGTACTGTGGAATAAGCTGCCTGAGGACTTCAGGATAGCTTCTTCAGTCGGTTCTTTTAAATTACTCCTAAAAATATACTTTATAAATTTGCTTTTACTTAGTTTTTATCTTTAGATTCATCGCTATCATCTTATTTTTTGTTGTTATTTTATTATCTGTTTATTGTCTCACTGCTGTTGGTTGTATTTATTGTTTTCCCTATCTGCTGTTCTGTGAAGCACTTTGTAACTTTGTTTTGGAAAATGCCCTATAAATACAGTTTGCTATTATTATTAAGTTTAGTGCAGCATTTGACACAATAGAGCACAATATTCTTATTGACCGCCTGGAGAGCTGAGTTTGCCTCTCTGAACACACTTAATTGGTTCTGCACATAAATTACTAGGTGATCACACGTTTCAAACTTATGACATCGCTTTTGGTGTTGCCAAAGGAAGCTGCCTTGGTTCACTAATTTTCTCATTGTATATGCTTCAGGTAATATAATCAGAAAACACAATGTGAACACCTTGTGCTCTTTGACTGCCTGTCTGTCTAAAAACAGTCACTGGATGAATGGCAGTTTCTTCAGCTAAACAAAGATAAAACTGAGATGATTTTATTTGGCCCCAAATCCAAATGGAATGCTCTTTTAAAAGGTTGGGAAGTCCGGTTCCTCAGAACAAATCTGAAGTAAAAAGTGTGATTTCAGACTGTTACTTAACCTTTAAACCACACATTAACATGGTGACCAAGTCCATTTTCTTTTTTCTAAGAAACATTGGCAGCCATTCTTAATGCAACAGGGTGCTGAAAGGTTAATCTGTGCTTTTATTACAAGTAGATTGGACAATATTCTTTTTACAGGTCTTCCTAAAAAGTCAATTCATGCATTACAGCTCTTTCAGAATGCTGCAGCTAGACTGTTTAACAAGAACTAGAAAGAGAGAGCACATCACTCCTGTTTTAGCTGCGCTGCAGTTCCAGTTCCAGTTTTAAATTCCTTTAACTTGTACATAAAGCTTTGAATGGCTTAACACGCTCATATATATCAGCATCCCTGTCATGTTAAATCCCACTCCGTCAACTGAGATCCTCTACACCGGACTTGCTAAATATTCCCAAGAGCACACATAAGAAAATCAGGAGTGCTAACATGTGGAACACTCTGCCAAGAGACATTAGAGAGGCAGGCTCAGGAGACATTTGTAAATGGTGGTTGAAAACTTATCCTTTTAATTTTTCCTTCAGTTCAAAGCACTGTGTTTATTGGCCCCTTTGGCCCTTAACCTCACTAGGGTCTGTATCCCCATGCCTTGCCCCTCTCTCATGCACACACACACACACACACACACACACACTCCTCTCTTGCTCTCTCTGACTGATACTGTAATTGTATTGAGCATGTAAGCTGTGGCAACGCCGTAAAGCAGCTGCTCATAGTTATTTTTGTTTCTCTTGACGATCATTGCTTTTAATATTGTGTCCCTGCTGTGTTCTCTCTGTTTCATCTTTAGTCGCTAGTGCTGCCTGTAAAGCACCTTGAGCTGCTTTCTATGTATGAAAGGTGTTATGAAATTACTATATTATTTATTAATTTCTTTAGTGAATCTGATTTGCCCCATATATGATGAGCTGAGAAGTGTGTGTTTGTGTGTGTGTGTGTGTGTGTGTGTGTGTGTGTGTGTGTGTGTGTGTGCGTGTGTGTGTGTGTGTGTGTGTGTTAAAAGCAACGTGACTTCTATTTCTGTCAGTTTCCTTTGGCTAGATGATTATGAAAGACTTGAGATATGCTTCAGAAAGGTTCTGTGGCACATTTTATCTTTAAAGTCTAGGAAACAGCAGCATACTTTTTGCTGAGTTTGTTTCGGATGTTTGGTCTACACAAATTTCAGTGTAATGCATTGTGTCTTGTAAGCCCATGTGAACTGGACTGGTGAATGAAGTGCATGCCACTGAAAATTAATCAATCAGTCAATCAATCACTGACCAGAGTGGAAGTTGTTAGTCTGTTGCAGTTTTCAGTGTTTTGGTTGGCTTCGACAACAGACATTTGCAAATAAACAAATGTATCACGCTTTGTAAAGAAACCCATGTGTTTGTGGGGATTGTCTGTTTAATGAACAAAATTTTGAATCCTGGCAGGATATCACATCCCTTGCAAAAAATAAATAATTATTTCATCATCCAAGTCATTGTCAGCGAGTGACAGTGAACAAGGCATTCAAGTTGTTTAGCACTGCTCTCTGTTCACAATTAATTAGATGTTTCTGTAACTTCATGAGGATTGCGTAGGAATACGTTGACCAATACCAGCCAATCAGCTTCATTAAATATGTGACTCCCCGGCTATTTTACTGTATTACATCAGAATGGCATGCTCACTTCAAACAAACCGCTCCAGGGTTCACCTGGAAGCAGCCTGAGGCAACCACTCTCACACCCGGTTTGATTGGCATGTTCTTACCTCCCCAAATGAGCCAAAGTAAAAATGCTTCAGTCTGATTCTCACAGTCTAAACGAGGCGGGTCTGAAAGTGCCTGCTGTACATTTTCCAATTTTACTCTTCTCTAACTCCTAACTATTCTCTCTCTCTCCCTCTCTCTCTCTCTCTCTGTGTCTCTCCCTCTCTCTCCCTCTGTCTCTCTCTCTCTCTCTCTCTCTCTCCCCCCTGTCTGGATCAGTGCCCACTGTGCCACCAGGAAATGTACAAGCTGAGGCTGTCAACTCCACCACGGTGCGCTTTACTTGGAGTGCTCCGAGCCCTCAGTTTATCAACGGGATCAACCAGGGATACAAGGTGAGCGGCCCCTTACTGTCTGCTAGTGCACTCTAGTGGTCAGAGGCAGAAGAGCATGATGTCATCAAGATCTCATTACAAGCATCAATTTAAATCTGTCATGACACGGATTTGCTTGCACAAAAAGCATAATTTTTCCCATTAAAATCACGAACTGAAGTGATTTACATATTTTTTGTATTATACTGGAACACTCTTTCTTTTCCTTTGCACTTCACTTGTACACAATGTTTCCATGGTCACAGAAATAATTGTGTAGGCACCAAGGCCCTGACCTTTGTACTCTTTACTGGTTGCTAGGAATTGAAGCTTATTCTGCTGCAATGTGTCTGTGGCTCTGGATAAGAGCATCAGCTACATGTCTAAAATGTAAACCTTAAATGTAAACTGAAATACTGTATGTCATCACTTTGTTTCCAGCTGTTGGCATGGGATCCCAACCATGAGGAGGAGGTCAGCGTGGTGACGGTGCGTCCTAACTTCCAGGACAGCGTTCATGTGGGCTACGTCTCTGGGCTGAAAAAGTTCACCGAATATTTCACCTCCGTACTGTGTTTCACTACACCGGGAGACGGGCCACGCAGCCCTCCTCAGCGGCTACGCACCCATGAGGACAGTAAGTGTCAAACAGTTTGGACACACCTGATTGAATGTTTTTCATCTTAATCTTAAAGCCATTTTGATCTAAAGGCTTATGATTAAATGCTTGAAATTCGTTTTTTTTAGACAAATATAAATAGTGAAGTTGATGCCTGTGTATGAATTTCTTTCCGAAGCCTTTGCCTTTCCATCAAAGCAAAGTGCAGCTACTTTAAAGAATCTAAAAGATAGGAAGGAAGGTTTTGATTTGTTTTCATACTTTTTTGGTCACTGGATAATCCCATTTGTGTTATTTCACAAATGGGATTATCCCTTCGTTTTGATGTCTTGAAAAATGTGTGTGACTGGTAGTGTATGAATGGTTGTATCTGACTGTTTGTACATGTCAGACTGTTTTTCTTTCTATTTATTTACTGCTTGTTTTCTTTGTGTACAGCCCCTGGTGCTGTGGGACACCTTAGTTTCACTGAGATCTTGGACACCTCACTGAAAGTCAGCTGGAAAGAGCCACAAGAGAAGAATGGTATCCTCACAGGTAAGCATTAAGGATAACTGTGTAACTTCACATTTTCTCTCTGCTTCTTCCCATTTATGAGTCACTGTATGATCTTATACGTTGTGCCATCTGAATTAAACCCTACTCCACTATTACTCTTCCAGGCTATCGTATCTCCTGGGAGGAGTTCAACAGGACCAACACCCGGGTGACCCACTATTTGCCCAACCTGACCCAGGAGTACAGGGTGACGGGGCTCACTGCCCTCACCACCTACACCATCCAGGTGGCAGGCATGACCTCCAAGGGCCAGGGCCAGCTCTCCTCCTCCACCATCTCCTCCGGTGTCCCACCAGGTCAGTGGTTATATGTGGAGACCTACTTCGTTTTTTAACAAAGGGTGACTTTATTTGACCCCCTGACCCCATTCTAGTAACTCATTATCTTATCAGCACCCCAAGTCTCAGTCTCTGCATTTGTTTTGGTTCCAGTATGCGCTGTGGGGCTACAGCTTAGCAGTGGATCTTACAGTAGTCATTTCAGCGGCTGTGACTCAGCACATTCTCTACTAAACCATTTCCTCAAAGCAGTGAGAAATTCAGTGATAGACTACATCTGCTTTTCTTCTGCAGAGATGCCGGGCCCCCCCACCAACATAGCAATCTCCAACATCGGCCCTCGCTCTGTAACTCTGCAGTTCAAACCTGGTTATGATGGCAAGACTTCCATCTCCCGCTGGCAGGTGGAAGCCCAGGTAAAAGACGTAATATCTGTTTTCACGTAAGTGAGAACTGTTTGATTTTTTGCCAAGCTGTCTGACTGCTCAATAATGGTGTACAAATGCACAGTGTTTGTAATACCAGCTTATTTGTTTAATCTGTTCAGCAGCTGATGTCAGCTCTTTCTCTCTGTGCATTTCAGATTGGTATAATAGGAGAGAATGAGGAATGGCTGATGGTCCATCAGCTGGCTAATGAACCTGATGCTAGATCACTGGAAGTTCTGGACTTGAATCCCTATACTTTCTACAGGTGTGCACACACACACACACACACACACACACACACACATTCACATATACACACACATGCACATGCACACCACACATACAGTATATATGCACACACACACACTGGAATGGACACATTTCTGCACTTAGTATGTTCTTCCATCAGAAAGCCTGATCAAAGCGTGTTGGAATTATTTGTTGTTATATCTTCAATTCTCTTTTTTTCTCTAACTATGTCCTGCTCTTCTGCTGCTGCAGTGATCCCTGTGTCATCTCTGATCAAATCTTTTCTCATATCACTAGCATATCATGACAAAACATCCACCTTAAGATGTTTCATCCGCCTTCATCTGGTTTGCTCCTCCCTAGGTTCCGTATGCGTCAGGTGAACATCGTGGGCACCAGTCCACCTAGTCAGCCCTCCAGGAAGATCCAGACCCTGCAGGCTCCTCCAGACATCTCCCCCGCCAACGTCACCCTGCGCACAGCCAGCGAGACCAGCCTCTGGCTTCGATGGGTGGTACGTTGTCCTGCCTCAATACGTATTGGGCCCGATTCAGACCGCATGAAGTTACTTGAGTTTCATGCGGATTGAGATGTGCCCATCTAAGCTATTCCTATTCAGACTTGGACTATTCAATTTGTGCACTGACGAATGTTAGCAATGCCTCTGCTTGCGCATGGGTTCATTCAAAACCTTGGCTTCTTTGTGCTTCCCATTGATATCGTGGAAAAATTGGGTTAGGGACATTTCTCCTTTTGATGTCATTCTGCTGAGGCATTGCCTATAAATATCATGCACCTTTAATTCATTTTTGCTTAGAGTAACAGCACACAAAGATTGAATTGGCAAAATGCCCTTGGGACATTAATTGGATAAAACATTAATATGATAAGCTTTATAAAATCTGATATGATTTGGGCTATTTCTTTTTTGCCCATAAGAAATAACTGAAATAGAAATATTTTTTTTAGATGAAAAGATTAATTTCTTAATGATAACAGCTACTAACACAATGTAATTATCCAGTTACATTACATCAAAACTTTATGCAAACACTTTTTATGGCGGTGTCTGCATCACGTACCAATCCAATGTCCATGGAATGTTGTCTTTTCCTATTCCCGTTCCTATAAATCTTGTTCGCTTGGCGCCTGTATATATGATCACATACAAACTAGGATGGCACCAATGATATTTGGAAAGCCACATGAAATCCGTCCTTGTCAGTGTCTGGGCGCTATATTCTTTGGTGCGTCTGCCCATTGCCATTAAGAGCTGTGCCAGGCAGTGAGAGACAGAGGCTTGAGATATTCCCACAACATCCTCCAACACCTTATCCGGCTGATGCAGCACCTGGCTGCAGAATGAAAAGGGTGCATGTTACCTGGAGCAACATGGGAGGAACGTCAGCTGTGCGATCTCACTCTGTAATTCAGCGGTACGGATCTGAATCGAGCCGACTGTCTTTTGCAGTGAAACTGGCGCATTCATACACATGTGTGCAGTGCATATTTTAAAATAGTTTCCTTTCATGCTCAATTATTTAAATACTGTATGTCACTATTAGATATTTATAAAAATGATCGTTCCACTCTTCAGTTCTGATTGGCTGAGTCATTTTCAAAGCGGCATTCAAATGCCCTATGGCCGCATAACAGTTAATTTAAATATTAATGCACTAAAATCATCTCTCAAACTTGTGATTATGTGTTGCTTAGCAACCATGTTGTTAGAGAACTGTCTATCTTAATATGTTTAATTAATGTCACTACTATTGCTGTTGTTTTATTTTGATTGACCAGGCCAGGTTAGTAATGTTGAGATGTTCACTGGGTGGGGGAAGGGTAGTAGACAATTATACTGCTCAAATGATGGTTTGTACCATATTTGTGGGTGGATGGGTTGGGGGTGTTCAAAAAAACTTGCATTCTCCTAAACTGATCTTGATGGTATTATTTCTCTAATAGAAACACATTGTAAAACAAAATATATATTGCCTGGTGGAAGATAAACATTTAATTACCATTGATTAAACATAAAATATTTATTGAATATTCTTCATTTTTAATACAATGGTGTATTTTATAATTTTATAAAAGCAATAAGCCACTCGACACAGTGCTAAGTGCTGAGAGGGTTTAGCATCTCTCTGCATATTGTTTCCCTCTGCTTCTCGTTGTGCCTGACAACGCCTCTTACTGTAGCTGTTCTAAAATCACTGTAAAGCACAGCCTCTCATGGCTTATTGCTTAATTATGTACTCAGTTATGATGCCACTCATATTGATTTTGCTTGAACTGAAAAAAATACATCCAATCCTCTCAGCCTCTTCCAGAGTGGGAATACAATGGGAACCCTGAACTGGTGGGCTACCGGGTCCAGTACTCCAGAGGCGGGTCTAAAGGAGGCGTTCTTTCCCATGTCATCATGGACCGGCTGGAGAGGGAGTTCACCATCGAGGACTTGGAGGAGTGGACGGAGTACGAGGTCAGAGTTCAGGCCATCAACGGCATCGGCTCTGGGCCCTGGAGCCAGCCGGTCCATGGCAGGACCAGGGAGTCAGGTGAGAAAGGAAATAAACTGGATATGTAAACGCATGCAAACACATACAAAGTCTCACAGGCGTGCTGCTAGTATTCTAACCTCTGTCCTTTGCCTCCTGCTGCAGTGCCGTCCTGCGGTCCCACCAATGTGTCAGCCTTCGCCACCACCTCCAGCAGCATCCTGGTCCGCTGGGGGGAGGTCACAGAGACCGACCGCAATGGACTCATTTTGGGGTACAAGGTCAGCACCGTGTTTATTTTTATTTTATTTTATTTGACCTTTATTTTCCCAGGAAGTCCCGTTGAGAACCAATTTCTCTTTTACAAGGGAGAACTGGCCAAGAGGCAGCACTTATAATAAAAAACAAAACACAAACAGCACACAAGTGACAAACATTAAACAATGAAATATAAGACATGAAATAAAAATGAAACCTACCAAGTAACACATAGTATAGTATGATAAAGTATAGTATAAATGGTATCACCATAATCAAGCTGTGGCAGAAATAGGCCAGCATCCAGCTATTTACATGAAACCATAGAAAAACATGATTCAAACCTGAAAGAGAAACCAAGTGTAAACTTCAATTTTTTGGATAGACACCCTATACAGTGTTTGAATTAAGGTTCTCATCCAACCAAACACCTAAGATTTATACCATTCTACAAATTCAGTAGGAGAATGTTCAAGAGTGTTGATTGTGAGGTTAGAAACCTTTGTACCGATCGCATCGCCATAGCTGGTAACAATAGTGAATCCTCCAATTGTATAGTATCCCTCCTATCCTTTGTGTCTTTCAGGTAGTGTATAAGGAGAAGGACTCAGACACAGCTCCCAAGTTCTGGACAGTGGAAGGCAACACCAGCCACAGTGTCCAGCTGAGCGGTCTGGGCAAGTACGTCCTGTATGAGATCCAGGTCCTGGCCTTCACACGTATAGGAGACGGCAGGAGCAGCTCCCCATCCATCCTGGAGAGGACTCTGGACGATGGTAAACAGGAAAGACATGCAAACCTCATCTCACACTGCAAAAACATCCATCTTAGCAGGTCAATTGATACAGCACTTTGCCTTAAAATCACCTTGTTTCAAGAGTTGTTTTTGAATCAAGTATTCTTTTCTTGATGTCAGTGGAATGATCTGCCTTATTGTACGTTGTATGAAGATATTGTCACGTGTTTCTAGAAAATTCCTGAAACAAATGCAGCTGTATTGGAAACACTGAATACTGAGACTGCATTTTTTGAAGATGGATTTTTTTACAGTGTACTGACCCAGTATTTAAATGTCACATGTAACATTCTTGCCTGATTTGACATGTTTGTTACTGTATGTGTGATAGTGCCAGGTCCCCCGGTGGGCATCCTGTTCCCGGAAGTCAGGACCACCTCAGTCAGGCTCATTTGGCAACCGCCTGCCCAGCCCAATGGCATTATCCTGGGTGAGATTACACTGCATAGACCACCTGATACCATTCAGCTTCATTGCTCTGTCACCTTACACATTATATGAACTACAGTATCTCGCTTTGTGTGCTGGTCAAAGAAAGCAATTTTGCCCCAATTTGAGATTTTCCAAGATAACGCGGCATAGTGGATTCATGATTAATCTCTGTATAGTATTGTTTGACTTTGTGATGCAGCCGGCAAGAGCTTATTCTCTTTGCCTCGCGTTTTCTTCCACATGACTTTGTACCTACATCCAAATTGACACAAGCTTGTCTTCTCAGCCTATCAGATCACATATCGACGGAACTCCTCCAATAGCAACGCCGCCATCGTAGACGTGCTGAGCCCCAGCGCGCGACAGTACACAGCGAGCGGACTGAAACCAGAGCTAGTTTATGTATTCCGCCTCACTGCCCAAACACGAAAGGGTTGGGGAGAGGCTGCTGAGGCACTGGTGGTCACAACAGAAAAGAGAGGTAAGCATAAAATACCGCATCTGTAATGCATTCTTTAAATTATTCACTACATAATATTATATTTGGGAGTGACCCCGCGAGCGTGTGTGTGTGTGTGTGCCCTTCAGCACGACCCCAGCCCACTAGCCGTCCCACAGTGCCTCAAGAGGAGGTCCATGCTCGCAGAGTGCTGTTGTCATGGGAACCAGGCAGCGACGGCCTGTCCCCAGTCCGTTACTACACAGTCCAGTACAGAGAGCTGCCAGACAACAACTGGACTGTTCACTCTGCATCAGTCAACCACGAGGCCAACTCCTATATAGTGGACAGGTAAACAAAAAGTAAACAGTCCAGTATAAATGTTATACATGTTTCTCTAAATAAAAAAGGGGCGAAGCAGTCCACTCACCTTTAGCATTTTTTGGGAATAGGGAGGGAATAGGGGAAACTTGAGCGCATGTGTTTAAGTGAGGTAACAGTCAAGTTGTTTTTTCTCTCTTTACAGACTAAAGCCCTTCACTTCTTACCAGTTCCGAGTTAAAGCCACCAATGACATCGGGGACAGTGAGTACAGCGTGGAGAGTGAGGCCATCACAACACTACAGGATGGTAAGAACATTTGTTCAGTCATATTCTGTTATTTTGTTGTGGATTCCTGGAATTTAACAAGCGGTGCAAACAAGACTCATGTTATGTAAGCCATAAAATTCATTAGGGGGTGGTATGATAGGACTGCACAAGAAGCCTTTTGTAATTGTATGAACATGACCTCAAATCCTAACTTTGCATTTCCACAGTGCATAGTTTAAATCAATAGTTCCAGTGTGTGTGTGTTTACTCTCAAGCTGCCCTCTGCCAGGCTGTTTGAATTATGTATCACTATCCTTAGCTGTGTTGGTTTGCTAACATCACAGTCATAATCATCAATTGCTAAAATCAAACATTTCTACTGTTGTCTCCTTCCTAGCCCCAGACAAAGCCCCTACAATTCTGTCTGTGACACCACACACCACCACATCCGTACTGGTTCGTTGGCAGGTAAGCTGCTATAATGTTATTACTTGGCAATGCATTTCCTTGAATGTGAGATTGATTCATAAAATTGGTGGTTTATTGGGCTGAAGGACCAGGTCAGGCCAGGAAGAAACAGAGACTCTGCCGCATGTTTGTTAAATCTTTGGCATTAAGCAGAGTCTCTTCTCCTCCCAGCCCCCCTCTGAGGACCAGATCAATGGAGTCCTGCTAGGGTTCAGGGTCAGGTACCGGGAGTTACACTATGACCGGCTGCGTAGTTTCACCGTCCGCACAGTCAACAGTCCTGCGGCCAACTGGGCTGAACTCACTGGTGAGTGGACTTTCTCCCCTCTTACTCATCCACTACTTCTGTTATTATCAAACACAATGTTCTAGCCCAGAACTCACAAACATAAAAGTGGTGGTATTTCAAGTCCTAGATATATATATTTTTAATTCCTAAGCTTTGCTTTGATGCTATCAGTGCCTGCAGTGTGTTTTATGCAAATGATACCAATGAGAGTGCTAATCTTACTTCTATCACTTATTTCTTCTTTCTGTGCTTCCCATCTTTCCCCCATCCTGCACACGGCCCTCCTTTGCCCAACCCCATGCCCCACGCTGTATCCAAACCCCAGCTCCTTACAGTGTCAGGAACTTGAGTGAATCCTCACTCACCCAGTATGAGCTGGATAGTAAGTCCTCTGTCTCTCCCTGTATGTCTCTCTTTCATCGCTCTCCATCTGTTTGTTTGTCATCTGTTTCATTTTATTTCCACAAAATATGCCATTTGTATAACCATTTACAGCATGTGCGCCTCATGCCATCATCCCACTCAGATGCATCCGCTAAGGGGCCTCTGCTGATTCTTATGATGTGTGTTTGACTTTAATCTTTCCAAGCTGCCCTGTCATTATTGCAGTGTGTTCTGTTTCTGTTTATTCGCTGAGAAATCTTCCCTGTGTCCCCACAACTCCCCTCATCTTTTTCATCACTCTGCCTTCCATCCCTCTGTCTTTTTGTTCAAATTGTGATGTTGTCTTGCCACTGGCATCACTGTGACTGTGTGTCTCTCTGGGCAAACTTCTTTTTGTTGTTTTATCCTAACTGTTCTATTATAATAGTGCTATGGGTTCTCTCTCTGCAGATTTGAGTAAACACAAGCGCTATGAGATCCGTCTCAGTGTGTACAATGCTGTGGGGGAGGGTCCTAGCAGCGCACCACAGGAAGTATTTGTTGGAGAGGCGGGTAAGTTTCTTCTCCCTCTGTACGGCATAAAAAACTTTCAGATATCTTTGTTTGATCTACTGTCTGCTTTGAACTTACACCATATGGCTATATTCATGAAGTTGTGTGGAATGTACAAAAAGTGACCCTGCCCTGCCATATTCTAGTCCCCACAGCCCCGCCCCAAAATGTGGTCATCCAATCCTCAACAGCCACACAGCTGGATGTCACATGGGACCCGCCTCCCCTGGATGCTCAGAATGGAGATATCCAGGGTTACAAGGTGTGAATTATTTTCTATTTTGTGTTGCCGCAAAACAGCCAAAGTTACATCATATCATTATTCTGTTTATTTTTTCATTGAAAAAAATGTCACGAATCATGAATCCGATATCACGACCCCTTTTTTTCTGTTTGCAGATCTATTTCTGGGAGTTCCAGCTGCAGAACGAGACGGAGCGTCTGCGCACTCTGTTCCTGCCGGAGCTCGGGGTGAAGCTGAAGAACCTGACAGGCTACACCACTTACATGATCGGTGTGGCAGCCTTCAATGCTGCGGGGGACGGACCCCGCTCCCTGCCCACCAGAGGGCGCACTCAGCAAGCAGGTGAGGTATGATACAGTAGATCCAGATGTGGATAGGCATCTTACAGTAATTTGAACGGCCAGTGGCTGTGTGAACTCTTGTCTTCAGTATGTATATGACTTCAACAACACCATGTGGCATCTCTCTCTCTCCATGGGTTCCTCCTCTGCCTGGCTATCTCTCTCTCTCTGCCTCCCAAACACAGACACTCCTTCTCATTATCTTACTCGCTCATTCCATACTTTGTTCGCTGTTCTCAAGTGCTTGCGCGAAGTAGAATCCCAAGGTTAGCTCTCTCTTCAATCACAAAAGATCCCCTGCAAATGCATAGAGTGCTTTCATCTTGAGTTGCTGGTGCAGCATAAGGAGGGATACAAACTGCAACTGAAGTGCTGTAGCTATTACAGCAATAACGCTGCCCCCATTCACCAGGAAAGAGGACATATTCAGTACAGAGCATGTTTGGAATCGTCCTGTGAGATATGGCATAAGGGATCACTGAGTCTTCTTGGCACCTCCTCCAGGGCAAGCCATGGGGGTGGAAGCCCTAATGACAGCGGAGGAGGAATGACTGCAGAGTGAGGGCGACACATGTAGATTAGTTCTCTGGCCGCGACTGCACAAAGAAGTCTGTGTTCACCAACGAGCAACGGTCCCTCCTCTGCGGTTTCAGCACAAAAAAATGGTTTACAGTATAAATTTCTCTTGTCTTTTCCGCCCCCTTGAAGGCTGTGACATTGGCGAGGGGTACAAAGTGCTGAGAACTTAAAAACACAAGGCAGGAATTTGGGCTCTCTGCACCACAGGGTACTGGGAAGTGAGCCAACACAAGCTTTCGAGAATTTTATGCAGAATTGTGGCTAAGTCCTGACACTAAGCTGGGTCTGGGTTGGGTCAGCAGGCAGAATTCTCACAGCTCTCGCTCAAGGTCACAGAATGATTTTGCACAGTCTTGTGTCTACATTGAGTTTGCTTTTTAGTGGCTTATTTGCTTAAAGGCACAGAGGGATTTTTTTTTCTTTTTTGTTATATTTTTGTTATATTCTTTTTTGTTATATTTTGTTATATATTTTGTTAGATCTGATCTGTACTCCATTGTCCTGCAGTAAACATTTCATTTTGGTTTGGATAATGACAATATTTGCATGCACATAATAAACTATCTACTGTTCTTGCTCTGTTTATGAGAACAATCTAACTTTTTTTACATGTGTAGTGAAACAAATCCCCCACTATTCCTGTTTGCATTTTATGCGATTATTGATTGAACACATCCATTGCCTTCTCTGCTGTAGACTACGAGCGATGCCAGTGATTTCCACCCTGTCATATTGCTTTGCTTATCCAATGCTAAGTCTTGAGAGGTGGGAAGCAAATAAGGCTAGTAGATGTTAAAAGCTGTGTTAGCTTGTTAAAAGCTTAACAAGTTGAAAATATGTTCAATTAGTGTTGCATCTCTCGAAAACTCAGATTCCCACTAGAAATACATTTCCAAACAACCCTCGAAGAATGCCACTAATACGGCTGCACTTCAGATGCGTTAATTTCAATATGACTTATTGCTTCAACTGCAGTGTTAGAACTAGATGAATGCATTTATCTGACTCATGTCTTTATCACAGAGTTCAGAGTTGCAAAGATGCAAAGATTTTATGAATGGTACTCATGTATAAATGCAGTCAATGATGGCAGATCCACAACCAGACCAGCGCATTGCAGTCCAGTATGCAATGTGTCCTTTCGTCTCGGTGCTGTGAAAAGATCCAACCATCATCTACTGTCTCTTTTCTCCCTCCCTCCCCCAAAGCTCCCAGCGCCCCCAGCTTCATCCACTTCAGCGAGTTGACCACCACTTCGGTCAACGTGTCCTGGGGAGAGCCCAAGCAGGCCAATGGCATCATTGAGGGCTACCGCCTGGTTTACGAGCCCTGCACTCCGGTGGATGGTGAGAAACTCTGCCTGGAGCCTAATAACTCCACCATACCTTGACATTCCTCAGCTGGCTTTCAGTCAGTGATTTACAACCCCTAGTCTGGTTGCCATGCTCTTTTTAACTTGTGCTGCTTAAGCTGTTACGCTGCCCTAATCTGTTACAGATGAGTATAGGCCCTGTAGCAACATGTATGGCATGGCTGATAAAATATGCTGTGGTGCTCTGGTGGAGCTTTGCAGAACTTCCTCTCTCACAGAGTGAAACATGGCTAATAGCTGGCTAAGTGTGGTTGCCTGGACCAGATTGTCAAGTAATTGGGAGCAGAGGTGGAATGCTAAGCAAAGGCTGCTGTGGTCCCTTGGCTACCCGCTAATGGACCCAGAGCAAAGCCAAGCAGAGCACTGAGAGAGACACCAAAGACAGGGAGTATTGGTTTATATGTTACAAGGGAGGCCCTGAACTCTCTGCTTATCTGTCTGTCTGTCTGGAGGGCTTCTGGAATAAAAGGCCTTGTCTGTTTATACATTAAGGGATGCACTCAGTCAGTAACCACATGAAGTCAATGGAGAGAGAGTTTGGAAGATCTGAATCTTGGCTATGCCATATGTGGAGCTTGCGTGTGTCTGACAGTTTGTGTCCATTTGTCTATTCCTTTGACTCTCTCTTTGTGGTTGTGAATCTGTATATTTGATTATATGCCTCTGTGTGTGTTTTCATATGCGCAAAGCCTGGCTACAATGCTGTAGTGTGAGTTGCTCGATGCTTGTGTGCCTACATGTCGCTTGTAGCAAGCAGCATTTAGAGTCTTAGTGTTTCCTGTACAGACTCCTCTCCTCGCACTCCAGGTGTCAGTAAGATAGTGACAGTAGATGTGAAGGGCAGCGCCCCCCTGTGGATGAAGATCAAAGACTTGGCAGATGGCGTCACCTATAACTTCCGCATCCGGGCCAAAACCCTCACTTACGGCCCCGAGGTGGAGGCCAACATTACCACCGGGCCCGGAGAAGGTGGGACTGTCTTTCATTGTGTCATATTACTGCTTTCTGATGTTCATGTCAGCACTATAATGCTCAGACAGAGTGCCCCTGTGATTCACACGATGCTAGTATTTGTAACTTTCCTCTGTTTTCCTTTTGCCAAGGAGCCCCAGGGCCGCCTGGTGAACCCTTCATCTCTCGTTATGGCACTGCCCTCACGCTGCACTGGACCAGCGGTGATCCGGGCCGGGCCCCCATCACACGATACGTCATTGAGGCCAGGCCCTCTGGTGAGCCCAGTACACAAACACTTCTGGGGTTCTAATCCGTTAACCTGTGCTCTCTACATGACACCTGGAAATACAATTGTGATTGTTAATATACTGCATTTTCTCATTTTGTCTTTAGATGAAGGATTGTGGGATATCCTCATCAAAGACATTCCCAAGGAAGTGACATCATACACACTCAACCTGGACATGCTAAGAGAAGGGGTCACCTATGACTTCCGGGTCATTGGGGTCAACGACTATGGCTACGGGTCCCCCAGTGCCCCCTCCCCTTCCATATCAGGTTGATTACACTTTCAAATGAAGACTTAATGCATCAACATATTAAATATACATATTTTGTTCAGGCTACTTCTTGGTATTAATATGTGTCTTATCTGTAATGTGTTCAGCCCAGAAAGTGTCCCCGTTCTATGAGGAGTGGTGGTTCCTGGTGGTGATCGCTCTGGTGGGCCTCATCTTCATCCTCCTCCTAGTTTTCATCCTCATCATCCGAGGCCAGAGCAAAAAGTACACCAAGAAGGCAGACTCAGGTAGGAAACTCACAGCTGATGTTTCTCACTCTGCTTCAGCAACTTAAGCTGTCGACTTTCTCTTCCTCTTGGACAGCTTTGCTGAGAATTGCGTTTTAATGACTGCACATCTGAAATCCATTTTGTAAAATGGGAGTGTTAAGGTTCACACAATTATACAAATTACCCAGATTTCCTCACCTTGTTTGGCTTGACAGGTGAAAGATGAGAGTAAAGCTAGAAAGGTGAAACAGCTGAAACTAGCAAATGAATAAACATTATTCATTGTTCATGTTTAACTACAATGAGAATCAATACTGGGATAAATGGCTTGGCGGTGGTGTAATGCTGAAGTCATTACTCAGAGTCAGAGCCATTATGTAACTGCGCCTCTAGTGGCCCTCACCCCACACCATACCACCAAGCCTGCTTATTCCAGGTGGCATCACTGCTGCTAGAAACTCTTTATCAGAGTACATTTGTCTTCAAATCAATGTGATAACACGAGGTATGGAAAGCCAATCAATGTAGCACTGTTATTGTTATCTGTTGATACCTCACATGCTGGTAGGGTAGCAAGTGACCAAAACGAGGGTCATCTGGGGCTAACTGATCAAAAGTGGTCTAGTCCAGCAGCAAGGAGTAGCTGGCAGGACTTAGTTTGCTAAGCTGCCCAGTAAAAATGGTTAGAGTGGCGAGGAAGGCAAGAGGGAGATAAGGGAGGAAAGTGAGGGGTCAGGTCAAGTCTGCCTATAGCCTCGCACCAGTGGCTTTTTCAGCTGTGTCAGCATTTAGCGTGGTGCCAGGGTCAGTAAACAGGGTTTGGCTGGACCAGTCCAGACAAGGCCTGTGTTTATGTGGGGACACAAAGAGGGCTTCTTAGGCCCTCTCAACCCCCCCCCCCCCGACCCCGATTGCCCCCCAACTTTCCCAGCCACGAGGCTGATCTGTCCCACTGACAGCTGTTTGTTTTACCGGGGGCCAGTAGTGGACAGTGGGCCCCGGGGCCAGCGTGGGTGAGATCACACTAACCAGCCAGGGAAGAGAGAGGTCACTGGAACCTGTAACCCTCCCTCTACCCAAATTCACACCTCAAACCCACGCATAAATCTGACTGTGTGTGTGTCTGTCTGTGTGTGTGTTTGTGCATGGATGTATTTCAAAGGAAGAAGAGGGTCCACACTCAAGAAAAGCATTTTTTAAGCAGTTTCTTAATTCATAAATGCACACATTAGCTGGCCATGATGGCCAGGACATGATCACTAAAATGCTGTCTGTCTTATCTTCTGTTTTGAAAAATCAATTAAAAAATGTTTAAAAAAAAATGAGGTAAGCCTAGGTGATTCTAACCTTTCAAAAATGGTTGAGCGTAGTGTATTTTTTCATTCAGAACTGTTGCACGGTTGCATGAACAAGCTCAGGCCTTAAGGTTTACTGTGTTCTGTTAAACTAATCCTTAAAGACTTGATTCAAAATCACAAATTACTTACTTCATTCCACAACCCACACAGTATCGTCCTCCTACCCCTGTCCAGGCAACCACTCAAACTGCACAGCGCTGCCTCTGACCCATGGAGAGATGGTGCGCCTGGACGAGGGACGCTTCCCGGCCCTGGAGCTCAACAACAGACGTCTGTCCGTCAAAAACTCCTTTTGCCGCAAGAACGGCATCTACACACGGTCAGTTACCACCACCAGAAACATGCCGTCAATCATAATGTTATCTATCAGCCATGGTGTTCAGTTAATCACTGCATTAATTTCCTGAATGCAAAGATTAGTTCTCAGTTCCACTTCTCAAACATGTTGTTAACTCCAAGTTTCCCTTTTCCCCCGAGTGTTACTTGTGATACTGGCAGGAATACTTAATGCAGTGTTGTTTGTTTCCTGATTTCCTGATAGTCTGTCAGTCTTGAGAGAACAAACCAAGTCTCTAGGAGTCCGGCTGCTAATTTCAGCTTCCATCCGCTCCCCTCGTTGATATTCTATGTGTGTATGAAGCAACAATTTATATAAGAAGACAACACAATGCCAGCCAGTTAGCATTCATGAGCTTCTGCATGTGCTCTTTGTCTGTCCATCACAGCCTTAAACAAAGGGTGCTTATGGGCCAGAGCAGGCCATCGTCCTCTGGCCTTCGTCCCAGAACTTCTCTCTAGTGCGGTGCTGTGAGAGCAATCTCAATATAAAGCACAACAGTGTCTGTAAGAGGACATGCCCTGCCACCCATCAGGACTTTGGCAGACTGGCTCTTTGGTAATGTTTAGGTAAACATTAGATAAGAGGAATTTCACAAAGCCTGCAGTATGAGAAGCAAAAGGCAATGTTCTGTGTGGGGGAGATTGGTCACGCATTGGGTGGCTGGACGGGTGGTTCATAGTCTGCTTCCTGTTGTAGGAAAAATAGAAGTTGGTATTGCAGTGTACCCACTGGTGTACACATTATAATGGAATGCTGGATGGATGGGGTGCAGCAAGGGCAGGGGGAGTGTGTGCCGTTTTCTCCTTGACCAAAGAGGCCAAGGATGGGGATCAAAGGGCCTTGAGCTGCTCCCTCCCTTTGAAGAGCTCCAATCTGGTAGCGTACTTTTTGCTAATGATCTGTGGACTGAAGAGAAAGAGTGGGAGGGCTTCCCATGGGGGATGAAAGGGTGAGGGAGAGAGGGATGAAGTAGACGGATAAGGCAAGGGGGAAGCAGAATACAGTGCTGCTAAATAATTCAAAGCTCACTGGCAGCATTTTGGACTGTGATGGTTAGCAGGATCCGTCGCCCCTCCCCCGCGCTCACGTGGCTCTGGCCCCATCCTTTTTATGCCTCTCTCAGCCTCCTCTGAATTTTAAGTAGATATTTTATCACAGCCCACGCCCCTCACGTCATCCCCTTTAACCCAGAGGAGATGTCCCTTTGTTGTGTCACCCTTTCATGGCCGTCATGATCGTCATGTTGTGTCTTCTAAGCTTGCCGTTCTTGACATTCCTAACGATTTAGCTCCTGCATAAACCTCAGCGCATATTTATTTTTATTTGACAGGTTGCCAAGGTTGTCTGGTTCATGACTTAATATTATAGCTGACATCGCAGCGCTCTATGCTTGTCTATTCCACCCCCACATACAATTTTCCATTTCAAATCATTTAAACATTTACTTGCACATTATTTTTCTGTTTCATATCAATCCAGGTTTATAAACTTCCTTAGCCTTTTGCAGAATCTGACTAACCAAAGTCTTCTCTTGATGCTGTTTTAGCATGAGTTTCATGCTGAGCCCATTGATATAGTCCAGTGATGTGAGGGAACTTAGTGGTCCAGGCTTGGCCCTCTGATATGGTCCAATTCAAGATTTTTCAGCAGACCTTGAGCACTGCAGCAACCATTACTGCCGAAGAAAAATAATTATCCACACAGATGTTTCTGTCTGCTTCACTTTATGGACTTAATGACTGGAGCCAAGAGAGGCTAGGGGTCTTCTTACTTGACCTGTGCTCATAAAATAAGTTTATAATACCTTGCTGAGCTCAGGGACCATGCTTAGTTATGCAGTCATCCTGCATGAGGTCTACATCTCCTGACTGAATCTGTAGATTCATTCTGCTCTAATCAGTTCAAAGAATTCTTTCATGAGGATGCTCATATGTTCTAGTACAGGATCCTGTGTGCTCCAAGCAGACGCTTTGCAAAGATCAGAGGCAAGAGAGCAAGAGAATAAGGCCAATTATGGGCTCCCATACAATGTATCAGTGGCTTCCCAGAATGCACAAATAATCCACCCTGTTGTTATTGTCAGGCTCCCTCTGAGCTAAGCTATCTTCAGGATCATTTTCTTAATCGAAGAGTGTGCACTGAGCATGTGCGCCTTAATCCCACTGAACCCCCTGTGGGATGTGGAGCTTTGTGCTTCATTTTTAGAACTATTTTGCAGCCTTTCATTAGTCATCAGACTGTTAGGTGTCAGTCACAGGACTAAGAAAGCTTTTTTCTGTCTACCAAAATGTGTTCTCAGAGGGAAGTCTAGAAAATCTGTTTGAGTTTCCCAAAGGGAGATAAGATTATGATCAGAATGAAACAGTATGGCTTGTTTTATACCCACTAGCTCTCTCTCTCTCTCTCTCTCACTCTCAGTTTCTGTCTCCTGCTTTCTCTCTAACACACTCTCTCTTCTTCTTTCTCTCCAGGTCTCCACCAAGACCCAGTCCCGGCAGTCTGCACTACTCAGATGAGGATGTCAGCACTAAGTATAATGACCTGATCCCAGCAGAGAGCAGCAGTCTGACCGAGAAACCCTCTGAGATATCCGACTCGCAGGTATGCACTGACCCTGGCTCACAGCTCCTGTCCTCTCCGCGTCTGGAATAGACAATGAGTTTAAACTGAAGAGTGAAATTCAACTGTTTGAGTTTCTCAAAGTGACAGGGTCCTCCGGGATAAAGTGATAACCTTTCCAAACTCAAAAAAACTATTCTTTCTTTCACTTTCTCTCACTTTCTCACTCTCACTGTCTATCCTCTTGACACCTTCGGTTCTTTTTATTTCTCATAATTGCTGCTTTGCTAGGAGCAGAAATACCATCTCTCTGAAGAGCACTCGTATCCCTGCTCTCTCCATTGAAAAATAGATAGCAGCCTAATTATGAAGTAGCCTTTCTGAGAATAAATTAATGACAGTCTGGAAGACAACCTGTCTCAAAAGCGTCAACTCAAAATTAAATGTACTCTCTGTTGACATAGGCCTGTCGTGGCTGACATCTCCAGGTCTGACTCTGGGTTTTTATGACTGATTCCTCTCATGGGAAGGAAGCATGGGGCAGATTCTCATGTCTCAAGCCTCTTGTAATGTCTTCAGCACTAATTAATTCTCCTCAAACAGGAAATGTTATGTTAATCTGGTTCCAGCTCCTCTGGGCATATGTCATGTGAGGATCTGGACGGGTCAGTGTGTGTGTATGTGTGTGTGTGTGTGTGTGTGTGTGTGTGTATGTGTGGAATAGGGAGGTCCAGAGAAGTGACAGGCAAGCAGGGAGTGATGAGGGATGATAGAGACAAGGGGAGAAAAGTTGATAATAGCAGATCATGAGACCCCCATTTTGTAAATGAGAACATCTGTCCTCCCTCACCCGGCGCTGGATCTCCCTGGCCTATTTATCTGGTACCTGCACAGTCAAAACATTGTTCAACCCGGTTTGAATAAACATTGCTCTCCCGGGAGCCACAAACTGGTGTTATTCTTTTCCTCTGCGTAGCCTCCCACTGTTTACCTGCCACTTGTGCAAATAAATGGACCCACGGTGCTTCAACATCTGTCGGGCTATAATCCCTCAGTGGAGCGGTGGATGGGCGGGCACTTGATATGCACACACTGCCAAACACTCCCTCACTTTGTCATAACCAACATTTGGACTAATTTGCTCTCTTTTGTTAAACGTTTCTGTTTCCTGGCCAGTACAATGTGCTGAAACGCAATAAAAGTGACATGATTCACCCACAGAGACATTTGTAGCTCACAAGACAGATGGCTTATTATCACCACACAAGCAATCCTTAATCCTTTAAACATTGTCTCTGTCCAATTCTAGGACATACTTGTGTATACTTATCAGATCAGTGCTCCACAGAGCTATGGGTGAGCTCCTATGTGTGAAAGATCCCCAGTAGAAGTGATTATCTGCCCTGTAGGTTTCTACATGGTATAGATAGATTTTCAGTAGTCTCTCTGAGTAGATACGTGCTACTGTATTATGAATGACTTGGTATTGTGTGGTTTGTCACAAAGGACACTGCAATAGAACTAGCCTTGAAAATCTAGCTGTCATTATGCTGTGCTGTAAACGTACACTACCAGTCAAAAGTTTGGACACACCACATTTTTCTTTATTTTTACTATTTTTTACACTTTAGAATAATAGAAAAGACATTAAAATTATGAAATAACACAAGTGGAATTATGCAGTGACCAAAAAAAGTGTTAAACAAATCAAAACTATCTTATATTGTAGATTTTTTAAAGTAGCCTCCCTTTGCCTTGATGGAAAGGCAAAGGCTTGGGAAAGAAATTCATACATAGGCATCAACTTCATTATTTCTATTTGTCTAAGAAACAAATTTCAAGCATTTAAGCATTAGCCTTTAGATAAAAATACTGAAAAACATAGTACATTCAATCAGGTGTGTCCAAACTTTTGACTCTGAACATCTGTTTAGAAATTTTATTTAAAGATTTTAGTTTTTCCGCTATCTGCTGTAGTTTTTTCTAACATTATTTCCTGTTCAACTCACAGGGCAGCGACAGCGAATATGAGATGGATCAGAGCCGCCAGAAGACCCACTCCTTCGTCAACCACTACATCAGCGACCCCACCTACTACAACTCCTGGCGGCGGCAGCAGAAGGGCGTCTCCCGTCCGCCGGCGTACGGCTACTCCCAGCCCGAACCCCTGGTGGAGCAGGAGTCCCGGCAGCACCCGCCCCCCCTGCCCCCCCTGCCCCCTCTGCTGCCCCAGAGTGCCCCCTCCCCGCAGCCCCAGGGCCCGGGCCAGGGCACTCTATTCAGGCCCAAGGGAAGCCGGACTCCCACCCCGTCCCTGTTGTCTTCTGAACCCCCCAGCCAGCACAGCACCCTCTACCGGCCCCCCAGCAGCCTGGGCTGTGCCTCTCAGCCACCTACCGCGGGCTTCTCCTCTTTTGTTTGACACGCAGCTCTCTTTCCAATAACAACAGGACCCTGAGGACAAGTCTTTAATTTTGTTGTTGTTGGTTTATTCGTATTTTTGCTTTTTTATTTTTTTGATTGGTTGTTTTTTTTCTGTCTTACTGACAGAGTTGTTGCTCAATATTAAGCATTGCAGGCATCTTGAATAGCGTTTTCTCCTCTGTGAAGAGCGCGTGTGTGTGTGCGTGTGCTCTGTGTGTGTGTGCGCATGTGTGTGTGTGTGTGTGTGTACGGTTGGTTAAACCATGTGATATGTATTTTCTGAAAAAGACAATCATTTGAAAGTTTCTTTGTGTTGCTTCAGTATACTTATTTTAAGGTACAACCATATATGTAAACAAGGGAGAATCTGAGATTCTGAAAAAAGAAATCCTTGTTTTAAAAACACTGTATTATTGTTCAAGATGAATGAGAGCTTTATGGCAAAAGGATTTACCTTGGAACTATATGGACCACTTGGCTTGCTGAGACTGGACAATGGAAGAACTGACTCTAATGGAATGATGAGACATTTGAACAAAGGATGAACCAATAGAGAGAAATTAACTCTGACCTGGAGAAAGGCACTAGTGGTCGCTGCGGCCCTCAGCTGCCTTTGACCTTCTCACGCTGCCTAATCATTGTTGGAACTGCATACGTGTTTACTATATGTACTTGATCCATATTGTTTATCAGATATTTGTATCAATCGGCTAAAAGCTCAACATTTTCCGAACACCACTAGTGACAATGTTATGAATCACATTAAAGCATTGTGGCACCTTTATAGTAGTCCGGGGGAATGTGTTGATTGTGTGCTGGTACTCATACCACTAGGCGTAAGAGTTCAGACAACTTTCTTTATGTGCATCCCTTTGCTTATATGTTATTTACAGTATTTGACTAAGGAACTAAAGCACAAATGCTCTTGGTTCAAATGACACTGTACCCTCACAGCTGTACCAAACATTATGCTGTAAATGTCTGTCAAAAAAGTCCAAGATTAACTAACTTTTTGATCAGGTGACAAAGACATGGACAGTAGTATATGGTAGAGGTGAACATTTGGTAAATGAACAACATAGGCCAACTGCAGGTCTGCCACTGTAAGATTGTAAATGTTGATTTTTCATCAGTGACCTCACCGTGAAAGCTATAAGTCATGACCAAACAGCGATAGCTCCCTCTCACTTACCAGGTTCCACTAGCTAATGTGGGATGCTCAAGTTTTGGTTTCCGCAAACTTTACAGAATGTGTTTTGTTGTGGACAGAATTACAGGAAAGACAACATCAAATTGGAGCACTGATATTATGTATCTGAATATCTTGGTGTGCTTATGAGATTGAAGATGAGATCATGTTTATGTGCGTTTATTTGGAAGCCTCTTTTCATGATGGGCCCCAAGGAACACAGGATGCTTTGTATATATCACCCATATGAGTTGTGTGTGGAATGCATCACCAAGGACCCATGTGCGAGATTATATGTGTCAGACATGATATGCTACAGTACAATTGTTATGTTACAGTATAACATGGCATTGATATGATGACTGATTGAAAATGTGTGTTTCATGCTTACAGTGCACATACTATTCTGCTATTCAGATGTTTTCTACAACACTCTTGAATATGCTTTTAATTTACGAAAGTTAAATGGGACATTGCTATGCGGGAGTTGGACCTATAGTGGATAGAGTCAAACTGACAATCTTCAGGGTCCGGAATATCACCTGTCTTATTTCCAGTGTGGACATCACTGTATTACATCTTGAAGGAAACATTATGGACCTGATCATGGTAGTTCTCCACAATAAATTATTCTATTTTGTAATGGCTTTTCTTCATGCCTCAACATAAGAATATCTTGGAATATTAGGGGGAAATAGCCTATTCTGAAACGTGACAACATGTTAAAGCCTTGAAGCCATAGAAAAAAAGCTTTCAAAGAACAGAAAAACCTCATTGGATTTTGTTTGGTCTTCTTTGCACGGTCTCAAAGACACAGTGATTGTAGCTGACACTTGATCCTACAGTGCAGAAATGACCTGATTCTCTCAGCCACAACAGAGACAGAACTGGGATGAATAAGGGTATGAGTTACAGGGAAGAATTTAAAGAAGAACCTGATCCAGTGCAAGCATGCTTAAAAGCTGGGGGAGGGTGGGGGAGTGTGCCTGGATAATCTCCTTATTCCAGGCCGGAAAACATTGATCTTAAGCAGAGGTGAAGGCAAAAAGGGGGAGGGGAGGGGGAGGGGGGGCATGGAGCAGACAGAGCAAGTTGGCAGGTTTTTAGGAAAAGGAGAGAGTCAAGTCACGGGTACATATAGCTGCTTCTAGAACATCTTCCCTCCACCAAAAACTCTAACAGACAAAAGAAATCGGCAGTGCAAATCAAGACGGCAGATTGTTACATTGACGTTCTTTTACTGAATTTGCCTTGTGTGGAGGAGAATAATGGGTTATATTACTAATTCCATTATTTCTGAGTTAGATTAAAATTTAGCAAAGTGGAGAGATTTGACTAAAAGGTATTTTTTCTGTTTCTCTTCAGTTAGCTCAGCGTGAGGTGTGGAATTCCAGAAGGAAAACTTAAAACACAGTCACATCACAGTTCCCTCTGATGTATACTTCACACCGACGGGAAAGAATTTGAACATGAAATTCACTTGGCGTTCCTTCAGAAATAACTATGGCCCAATTATGTAATGTGTCACACGGCTTAGGCACTATATTTAAAGTAGTATTATTGCATAAAACAAAATTATGATAATGCTTTACACTCAAAACTGGCATACCTATCGCTCACCTTTTCTGTGTCAATTCACAGCACAGTGCAGAGAATCAGCAATCACTGTTCAGCCCACTAACACACACACACACACACACACACACACACACTGATACAGACACAGCTACAAATCTGTTTAGTTCGGCATCTTCAATATTCTCACAGGGCTATCTTATAATAGATATGTTCTAATTTTGGCTGTGCTTGTTAGAATTCATTACAGAACATTTGCAGCATAGCTAACTCATCTTGACTGGTAATTGCAAAATTAGCCTTTTTAGGTCAAAATCGTGATGCATGATACAGTAGGAATTTGGAAGTTACAGCTCAAAGAAAACAGCATATTTGAAACAGTTGTGATAAACAAAAGATTTATGTCTACTGGATGTAGAAAGTAGAGGTCCTTGGGTTTATTAGGGAGTTTCACTATATAGCACAGACACAGCAGCAACCCATGGCCTACATCCTCAGCCATAACACACATGGAAGGACCCTTCTAGGAGATGGTGGGAGGGATGTTAGCCAAGAACGTGCCCATATGACAGGTGGTACTGATGTTCTTTTCCAACCAAAGAGTAGAGCTTGAGACTTCATTTACAGCAGTGGCAGGAAAACCCATCATCAGCTGTGGAAGCTGGCCAAAGCTCCAAGAGGGAGAGTGGTGGCAGAAACACAACAGTTGTAGTTCTGAAGTCATTTTCCAGGATTAGAGGAGGTCAGTGTATCCAACACAGGCTGATGATGGAGTATATATTATATTTAAAATAAATGCAATTACTGAAAACATAGTATAACAATATTTAATGTGGCATTTGTATGGAGCCAACTCGCTAAGCTTAGTTTAATTCAGTCTCTTAGTACATATATCTATGTAATGGCAAGAAAGTGTTTTTTTTCTTCTTACCTCATTGTTGATGGGAGCTAATAGAACTTGAGGAGAAGCTCCTCAGTCATTCTTGACAAGCTGACCATAGCATCAGGAATCAGACCATCAGTGAGCTTCTTAAAGACCACAGTAGCCATTGCAATGGCCATGCCAGACAGGTTGGGCAGAATCCCTGAGAGGCAAAGTCTGAAAACCAGCAGGGTTATGGGGGACCATCTCCACCACCACCTCTCAAGGACTTTATTATGAAGGTAATATGCTTTATGTAGAATATGTTTAATTAATAACTTGGAGGGCTATGTGACTTACTGATCAAGGAGGTGTGAGTTATTCCTCACATCAGGAGAACCCCTGCTCAATATCCGAGGTTCACTCTTGTTTTCCCTCTATTTCTATCACTCTCCCTCTTCGCCGCTTTTGGCTCCTCTGTCAACAGGGTTCTTTCTCTCTTGCCGGGTAGAGTTTCCACTGTCACTTCAGTTGTTCCACCATCCGCCATTTCCGCTACTGGGGATAGCTACCGGGGAAAACCTATCCTATTCCTCTTTTGGTTGCGCAATGGATGACGCACTTCCTTTGTGCCGTAAATCGAGCTTTCATTCTCCCGGGAGATCGTACCTGGTGGCAGACAGAATTGTATAGTGAAAGCGAGGCTTATAGGGAACCAATCTAAATGCCGATGGTGTCGTTATTCTATAGCCATTACACTGTGCAATCAACATTTACTTTATAATGATGAGTTAAAGCAAAAAAGTTGTCTATAGGGTCTTTAAGCTCCCAGGTCTGATACAAGAGAAAGAAGACAGTGTTAGTTTAGAAGTTTGATCTATTTCTGATATATGTGTTTTGATTCGCTGAGCTGTCTCTCACTTAATGACATTCCTGAACATCCTTCAAATATGGATCTGGATGATCTGGATGATCTGATCTGGATGGTTTTCATACATACTCACCTCTCCCTGAAGGTGTTTGTTGCTGTGAGCGAGCCACCAGCCAGCTGCTCGTATCCTTCTTGCTAATGTGAGCAGGGACCTTGCCTTGCATCTGTCGCACCAAGAAGACAAGACAAGACCATAGGGGAACTATAATGTGTCTAGTGACTTTACCCATCACACACATCACACTTTATGGTACTTTTCCATAAGATGGATCCGAGTGTTGTTAAAATATTTAGGCTCTCTCAGCACGTCTGAATTTGCGAGCACAGTAGGCAATCACAGAACTCCTTTCAATTAGATTAAGCAAAATCAGATTTAGCAAACTACTTACAACTAACAGCTTGCGAGAATGGGTCAATTACACAATGTTAGGTAATGAGTTAGAAATGCAATACTTTTAATTGGCATATGTTTATAGGCCCATAAATGACTCAGCCATCAACCACCTTGAGCCATTCCATCGTCAAAAACTTTATTTTGTAATTTTGCAAGACAGCAGTGTTGGCTCTAAACAGTTTTAATGAGATACTGCTGAACTGAAGGGCATTATCTTGTTTAATTAAACAGTATCATAGGAGAGGGAGTGCTATGGAACTCGGCCTGTGGCCTCAAGCCTACGACCACAAGACACTGGTGCCAATAATCACTATATACTGTAGCACAGCCTCGGGTATATTATTTTTTTTTATTCAACAGCATTTATACAGTAGTATCAAGCATTAAACACAGACACAAGCTTTGGTTGACAATTTTGTAATAATTAGATTTTGGTCCTTCAGCAAATCTTAGCTCCCAGTTGCTAAGCAATAAACATCCTCCTTGCGTGCTTCATTTCATTGAACGGAGTCAAGAAATTAAATTTAAACGAGGTGGAGTGATACCCTTTGCGATCTAAGGTGCAAGTTCTAATGGAATGCCTCTCACCCAGTCAGAACACATGGGTCGGAAACAAATGTTGCATAATAAGTAGATGGCACATTTACATTCCATTGCCATGGGAAACAGAATCCGATGATGATTCATGAGAGAGAATAGCTTCAGAATTCACCTCTTTATGGTGCAATCTAGACATATTGGGGTCTTCCTCAAGGACACAAATGCAAACAGTAAAAAAATAATAAACTTTATTACCACTATTATTTAATTAATTTAATTTCCTTTGTCAGATAATTTAATAATTATAATTCATGCTAATTTAGCTGAAATTATATATATCAAATTTCTTTTTGTTTGTGTTTAAAATGTTTTTCTGTTTTAAAAAAGCAGGCTTATTTAGTAAAAGTTGTGACATGGGATTGCATTTGTGGTGGAATAATAGCAGAATGAGAAGTGTTGATAGTTTATATTTTCACAGTGTATCACATTGTTCATCATGGCCTTCAACTTGTTCTCTTGAGAGAAAAAATTCAAAATACACTTTGACTGCTCCACTTTTGCTGTGAAACACTCCCCTCATTCAGTTGTATTGTTGCTTCTTTTGTTCATTTTAAGCAAAATGAATGCCAACGTTCACTGTGGATCCTCCCTAGAGATAAATTCTGTATCAAAGAGAGAGAGAGAGAGAGAGAGAGAGAGAGAGAGAGAGAGAGAGAGAGAGAGAGAGAGAGAGAGAGAGAGAGAGAGAATAGTGTGTGGTCTTTCAGGGACAGCCAGGCCCTGTAGAGAGTTGCTCAGCGGCTGCTAACAGTGTGTCAGCCTTCTTAGTCAAAGTAATAGTTTAGGGGCAGCTGTGTCAAAAAGTAACTTTATGTTTAATGCAGCTTGATCCTGAACAAAAGGGCACTGCAGCAGAGATTCTCATTAAAAACAACCCAGCTCTCCCATCAGCTGGTTGGACAGGCCGTACTGGGAACAAAGCCAAAGGCAGGAAATAACTGTGGAATATGCGTGATGGACACTCAGTCCTAGATGTAACATCCTTCAAGCTTTTCATTACATTGTAGAGAGGACAGAAAGTTTTCTCTGCTTAAGCTAGGAGGAAGAGAGATAGTCTAATAGTTTACAGACATTTTGTCATCAAAGCAGTTCATTTTGAGTCAGCTATTTGAACTCACTTTTTTTTTTAACTTATTTGTCATACCATTGGAATATGATATTTTTAATGCAAGATCAAAGTCATCCTTATTATTCCAATTCAGATCACTGTGAGAGGTACTTGCAAGACTGACATGAGTTAAATATGATTTAATTAGATACATAGGCTACTTATACAACAGCTCAACATTCTACAGAGGCAGAAGCAAAGGGCTGTAAAAAGACAAAAGCTTAAGTAGGTATTCTAGCCAGGTATTGGAGGAGTGTGACTTTTGCCCTCTGATAATGATCAACCATTCACACATTCCTTTCTCTTGAGCTCAGGGAGAGCATACGTGGCCTTGAGGTGTACCTTTGAGGCTGTTTCACACTCGTTTCCATTGTAAAGCTACTAATAAGTGGTCATCGGCTGAGGACAGCTGGCCAATCTGGAATACACAAGTTCAAGCAACTGGTTCAATAAGCTATCAATGAGTCTTCTGCTGGGAGAATGTGGGAAATTCATGACAGGTTTTGTAAAGAAGGAGAAGGCAGACTTCATATAAGGAGACTATAAGCCAATTTTAAAATTAACGTTTTCAGTTGTTATTTTTGAAAAGCAAATGCATGACCAAGGCTAACCAAGGCTGGTCCCATACTGTACTGTTAAGCTGCTTTGGAGAGTTTTATATATTTGTAGTGCTTAAAGGTCCACAGCAACTCTTTGTCATGTTCATACCTGGCTGCATGAGAAAGCCTCACAGCATGATACTGCATGCTAACATTAGCTTGTTAGCTAGTATTTTGTCTTTTTGACATAACAGCTAGGCCTATGTGACAGACTGTAATTCCTGGCCTGTTAGCATTTTGTGCTCCTGAATCAAGTCACATTTTGCTGTCTAGCAGTTGTGTGGCAACAGAAACAGAAAGATATGTCAGTGACAGCATTTGTATTATGTTTCATTGAAACTCAAACTAAGTGATGACAGGCTGAGTCAGAGCTGATGGAAAATGGGCTTTTCAACATTACTGGCACTAGTGAGAGAACCTGTCTCTGCCCCGACTTCCGGGTTGGAACTCTACTCTACTCTACTGCATGCTGGCAGCCTGCGCCATGCTGGCAGCCTGCGCCTTTAAGGGGCCGTGGAGGAGGGCGTGTTCAAAAGCACTATTGAAGCAGAGAGGCATTGAACTGACTTATTGCGCTTCTGAGCTGCAGCACCGCTACAGAGGATGCGGTGACAGTAATAGTAGCAGTTCTCTGAAAAAAGAGACTTGTCTGTCTGTCTAACACAGTTTCCTGTACTTTGCGAGAGTTGATCGGACCGTTCCTCCTCCGCTGCTGTTCGATGAACGCACCCCCATTGTGAACCTGCTGGGGGACCTAAGTGGAGCAGCATCCGGCTTTTATGAATGGGATGCACGGTAAGTGTACGCTTTATTGTTAGTACTCGCACTTCACCTTCACAATATAAAAATGCTGCCTTCCATTAGTTTATACAACTCAAATATGTATTTAGCAATCCGGCTTTAATCGGTGATTAAAGGATTATGGTGAGCAAGGGAGCTGACGCTTTTGTGGTCAGCTACTTATTGTTCCCAGCCAGTGACCCACCCTGAATCAGCGCATTATTGTAATGCAATCGCATCACTGATACAGGCAATCGTAAATCAAATGCTTTAACTGAACAATTAGAACGATTTTTATGCTTTCCTTCTATAAATAATTTCTTAATGGGTCTTAATAGTTGCGAGAATGTGTCTCTGCAGCCCATCAGAGAAACAATGTTGGCAGAGTAGTAGCATGTTATAGCATCACAGTGAGTAGCTGGAAATGTCTTGAAGCTGAAATTGATGAATGCACTTTCCACCTATTCCAAAAGTAAAACACAAAATTCCACATAGGCTATATTTCAGGATATGTTGGAGAAATGTGTTTCAAAATTGGCCAAAAAAAGTAAAATTTTAAAATGTTCAGTGTCCAAACTATATTTTGAACAGATGTAATTTAGGCCTACGTGTACAAATACCCTACATGTCTGGCCATTTTTGCTCTATTTTGAGCATGGGTTCTCAAGCATGGGTGAAATGTTTTTTGACAGTATGGGATCATATGGAGTCATAAGAACTTCCGCTTCAGACTTGATGTTGGCTATGGATTTTCCAAGACGAGAGAGGACTGAAAGCACACACACACTTTGTACCTCAGCTCCTTGCATGCCAGTGGGGGTGAGCTGCTCTGTGTGCACGCCCGTCCCGTTTGTCCAGTTCATTACCCCCAGATCCCAGAGCTTGTTGACTTGGCCGCCCCATTCAATTTGCTTGGCATGGGAGTCACGATGGCATCTGATGAGCTCATTGACTGGGATAATAACATAATGGGCCTCAGGTCTGTAGGCCATCACTGCTGCACTGATAAGAACTCCAACTGTTGGAAGAGATGATAATGCTATCAGAGGTAAATTAGGCTTTGTATTCACAGGTTCCAATGTGACATTTGACCTGTCTTATCCGAAACACACAGAGAGCTTTGTGAGATGTCAGACTGTTCTGCCTGGGTGCCTTGATGGATTTAGCTTGACAACACAGCAAACAAGCCAAAGCCTCATCTGCAAGGTTTAGGTGTCCTAAGCCTGGCCTGTTTATTTATTTATTTTTGCCAGAAGTCTCTCTGAAAAGCAGATGAGGATTTGGGGAGGGGTGGGGTGGATTTTTAACCAGTCCACACAGGTTCTGTTCTCTCTACTTTCTCCTGTCTCTGAGATTACAAAGCATCTAATTGCCTGCGGGAGACATTTGTTGTGAGCCGGAAGGTGAAAGTTATCCTTCCCCCGTGCGGTGTTGGACGCTGTGCCAAGTACTCTGTTATTGGGCACTGCGTAGTGTAGACAGCAGCTGCTGGCTCATGGCCCAGGCAGCACAACCTGCTCAGAGGTTGGTTTGGGGTTAGAAAGTGAGCGAGTTAATGCACTTGACTTTTATTTTGGGGATAGTCGTTGTCTCACTATCTCTCCGTGGTACTGCTGAACTGCCACTTTAGTGTATTATTTGTGGCTGGTGAGTGTATAGTCCTGCGTCCATGTTTGAACATGCCTGCAGTTTGTGTGCTCATTTGAGGCAATGTGTGTGTCCTGTCTGGCCCCCTCACATTCCAGGAAATTCCAATATAAACTGTTATTTTTTTTCGTGGAATGCCTCTGAGGATGGTGACACTGAACTGTTGGATTATTACAGAGAACATGACAGGTCACTTGAAGAATGTGTAGCATAACTAACATGTTGGGTTGTTGTGATTGTTTCAACGTCTTTGCTTAGTTACTACCCACAAGCCTGTAAATGATACACATAAATCCCTGCTCGGTGGACAATTTTCTAGTTATACAAAACAGTACTTTCTCTTGGTGCACATTTTGCGGAACTAGCTGACTAGTTTGCGCTATGGCCGACCTTTGAAACACAGTTCATTAGTTCACTGCCACAACCTTTTATATAACCTTGTTGTCCCAACATCGAATTCCAAGGGCGTCTCGTATGTCAGTGTGTGAATGCTGTGTTTGTTCCTGTGCCTTTTGTTTGCTGGCATTGTTTTCTAGTCTTACCCAACATGGAGCATTGTGACCCAGCATGCTGGGGTTGGTACCATAATAAGCTGGAGGAAATGTTTATTCAGCACTGCCATCCTGTTTCCCTGTCACTAGTTGTAAATATTCATGGAGCTGATATCAGCTCGGTACCAGACAAGGTCACGTAACCTCAAACTGCACAAATGTTGCTCTAAAATCTGACTAAAAGCTTTGGGTAGATTCCTTGACAGTAAAGCTCATTTGTGAACTATCTGAGCCCTTCTGTTCTCTGTTGTATTTGCATTGTGTTAACCAGATAATTGGATGTTAAAGAAAACCCATGTACAGTACATTATCCACTTAAGAGTGAGACTGTAGATTGCCCCTCTGCTGACAGTTTTACCACACAGTCAAAGGTTTCCTTGAAGTTTCCTAGAAAAAAACCCAAAACATTTGTTTTGAAGAAAGAGTCCTCAACTGTTTTGCTCCTCAGCTCGAATGATCATTGCTTCTTTGGCTTCCCTTCAGCTTGTGCATTTCACTGCTTTTCATCTGTTCTGGTCCTATAATTATAGCACTCTAAAGCAAGATTCTCTGGATCCCATAATTTCCCCACATTCTTTCCACTGAGGAGCACGAGGACAGGTTTCCACCAGAGCGTTTTAACATGTAAACTCACTCCACTGCTGCAGCTCAGCACTAGGAGACACCTGGCCAGACTGTGGCTGTCTCTCCTGGGCGGCGGTATGGACACCTGGGCTGGAGGCTGGAGCTTTCATCGGCTTTACAGTGACTCAGCTCCCTGATGTGGAATATAGACAGATGCCGGTTGTGTTTAAGTGCGTGCTAAAATGATTTTAGTCTCTAAAAATGGGATGTTCCATATACTGATCCATGCCATGTAGAGCTGCTTTTGAACACACGACCCCAGCACTGGCCCACAGCTCTGTACATTATTAAAACTGTACCGTTGATGGAGATATGAGCTGTGTTTGTTTGGTTAGCCCATCAGTAATGCAGCATGATGGAGGAGGGCTGTGTTTGTATTGAGTGGTCAGGAAGGGCAGGCTGAGTAGATTTCCGGAGAGATGGGAGGGTTTGCTGGCTCATACTCTCTTTGTCCTCCCTGTGGATGCACTGCCCAACACACCGACACGCTCCTCTGTTACACTCTCCCGTCATGTGTGTATACAGGAGCTACATGCACATGTAATTTATTGTGTTTTTTGTGAGCAGTAGGCTAATTGCCGTGTTGAGGTTGCTTGTGTCAGTCACTTATCTCAGGGGCGATTAGTCACATTCTGGCAGTTCTGTGTGTATACACGGCTCCAGAGCGCTTGCCCGGATGTCTTTGTACAGATAGCGACCAATTAGTTCAGCCGGTGAACTGGAGCTTGCACTGGACCTTGCAGGTCCAGGCAGAGATGAGTGCACAAGCTGGGAAGGATTTAACCGTATTGTGCCGCTGAAAACATTCAAAGTAATTTAGCCACACCCCAGTCCGTGATGTCAAAGCAGGTATGTTGCCTTTGACAGCCGTTGCAAAACATTAGCTTTGACAACACAGACTGAGGTGTGGCCAGAAGTGCAACATGCTTGAAAGTTTCAGCTCATAAGTGTTGATATGCTCTTTAAGTTGTTATTTCTGGCATGTTCTCCTGATGCTGTCCCCAGTCCCAACCCTCTCTCTGCCAATTCTCTCTGACTATATAAAAACACTCTAAATGCCAGGGTGGTGCCACCGTCGTCCCCCCACCCCCCCACCTTTTTGGATTTAGATGCCATGCCCAGTACCCAGACTATAGTGGCAGGGAAAAGGGACACCATTCTGATGCAGAGCAATACTGGCTGGCATTTCAATAGCGTGTTTGTAACCCGATAGTACTGAGAAGGAATAGCAGGAGTGGAGGATATTGTTTGTGTATAAAAGGCATTGTCGATCCACAGAAATGATTTTTATCAGTCTTACTTGACCGACAAAATACTCGTCATTCTTGAATGTGGGGAGAACAGCGCTCTTGTCTGCCATCCGCTGTTTGTGTTTCTAATGAAAGCTGACAGTTTCATCAAAGCAGAGAGAGAGAAAGAGATGTGGTGTCGTGTCTGGAGGCTGTGTTGGCTGTAAATGTAAAAGACACAGTCATCTCCTCTCTGGTATGAGAGGTCAGCTGCTGCACGTCTAGCTGACTTGCTTCAGGCCTTGTTCTCTGCCAGGCCCATTCTCATTGGCTGTCGGCTGTCTTTTTGGAAGCTGGTGTCTTCACTCTGTCCTGCATCTGATCCATGGACTCCCTTGATTTATGCTCCCTTGAATTGTTCTGCCTTCTTCTTCCTGGCTTTTCTGTATCTTGGTCACGATCTACTTGCTTATCTGTGTTTTAACAGCGTAGATGTGGCAGATGAGCTTGCTACTGTGGAGTTATACAGTAGTTGGCTTATTGATGGTTATGATAACGCTGGCTAAGCATTTGGTAGAGTAGTTTGAAGCGTTGCTCCATGAGTGCTGCTACCATCCTATACTGATTATGTGGAATTAACAGTGTATTGAGTTACATAATCATTTACCAGTCCTGGAAGTTATTTTTAAAGCTCACTGAATGAGGTCTTGTGAGTTTGTTCTCCAAGTCCAAGCTACTTACCTCCTAATATTCCACTGACTGATCTTGGGGTAGGTAGAGGTTTAGCATTCATCACCAGTATGAATGCCAGTTCAAAAACTTTAGGCACTTTGATTAGCAGGAGAGCACTAAACACCTGCTGGGCTTTGATCCCGATACAATTCTCTCAACTCTTGTCCTGGTGGGTGAGGTGTGACATGAGCACAGCTGATTACCTCACACTGACTTCCTGAGTACAAGCAGAGACAGCAAAAGCACTGTTATGTGGCTTTCACAGTAGATGGTATATATGCACGCACGCCTGCACACACACACTGTGACCATGGCTGGTGAGGTGTGAGCAGGGGCAGGTCAACAAGTGCAGTTTAGACACAGTCAGTTGCCATGCCCAGCCTTTCCCCATCATATTTATTTCATTTCACAGTTACAGATTTTGGATTTGCTATGCTCCTAAGACCACAGGGGATTTACACTTTGATCGAAATGAGCCTTTTGGCATTCCTGCTGTATTGGGACAGCAGGGTGGAGAATGGCAGGGGAGATGGGTGGTGGAGGGGGGCACACAAGGTCATGAACTGGATCTGAATCTACAGCAACACAAGCACATGGCATGTTTCTTAGCCCGCAGAACTATGGAATCGTCCTAAGTGAGCCATTTTGGCAACATTAAATCCAGTTATTGTGTATGAATGAAGGCTATATTTGTAGGTGCTTATTAGATCAATAGATGTATGCTCTCATCGCTGTATTTATCTCAGAGGGCAGCGGTGGCTCACTGTCTGTTGTTCCCTGTCTGTGTGATTGAGAGATAATGTGATTTCCACTGTTTGTCCTTGGGCTGCTCCTTCCTAAATGAGATATTCAGCCCTGCTAAGTGAGTTGGGTGGCAGATAGCTATCTACTAGAGGCCATTTGTCTGCGTAATTACTGGAACATGTGTGTGACTGTGTGTGCAACCACTGAACAACAGTACATCTCTCTTGTCTTACACTCACAAACTAGTGGGGAGACGCAGTGTCCAGTAAGGAACAGGACGTTTGCATTTACAAACGTCCAGACGCTAGTCTGACAGGACGCTAGTCAGACTAGCTTTCTTTTGTAATTTAATGTTGCCACCACACACACAAATGAGTTCAAGTTCACTCGTCTCGTGCAAAGGATCAGAGACTGAGAGCAAGATGTGAACAAGACAGAGGAAACCAGCCATTTTGGTCCCTGTTTTCCAGTCTCTTGGATGGTAGACTTGGGTGCATGTGGCCTCCCACCCCCCTCCTGCCACTCCACCCTCAGGTCATTCTGTGGCCCATCCAGGTCACTGACTCCAAATGGGGCAGACGAAGGGCCTCTCACAGCAGCAGCCACCCTCTCTGGGCCAGTAGAATACACACTGCAGGAATTGATTACCAGGAAGTTGCATCAATACTCAATTAGGCAAATGGGCCATTTGTCATGTTTAAGAATGGTGCATGTCTGCGAGGGTGAGTGATGTCTTGTGTATTAGCGTTGACTGGCCAAGTGTGAGAGTATTGAAAGGACGTGAAAAGTTATGTGGGTCTTAAACACACATTTTCTGAGGGGGGTCATTATTTCTCTTTGATGTTGACCAGGGCTGTTTGTCATGCAAATAAATCCCCAGGCTTCTGAAGGCGGGTGCGGTATTGCAGTGTGTTAGATGAGCTGTAAAACATAAATGTGTGCTGTTAATTATGAATGCATATGCGTTTTAACTCATTATTCCGGCTTCCAGCTCTCATAGCCACTGTTCATTCATTCTCCTCTGATATAATGTTTGTCTACAGGAGTTGCATAACGACTACAGATCTTCCTTTGAGTTGAAGAATTCTTCCTAGTGAATCGATGGAGGTTACCGGCTCTGATTTAGTGCTCTGTTTTTTTTTCACCCACTTAATAGAAGTAAAAGAACCCATTCCTTCCTACAGTATTTCTGTGGATTTGCCTTGGAGGGTTTGGGTGTGTATTCTGCTCCCTTAAAGTTTGGTCATAACCATATAGTATTTAAGCAGATTTAGAACCCTCCTCAGTCCCAGGCTAGGTTATATTGATAATGGAGTTATGTGATCTATAAACAGAGCTAACATTACATTCCCAGAGCATAAATACATTTGGGGAAACGGGCTGGAATGTTATTTCCCCAACCAGATGTCAAACGACGAGAGTAGTGCAGCAGCACTGGCGAAGGTTTGGAACGGTTCCTAGTGTGTTCAAGTATATTGTGTGCGTGTGTGTGTACGCATGCACATACTGATGCTTTGCCTAGCAGTTGAGAAATACCACATCCACTCCAAGGATGGTCAGTCATCTTCCAAAACCCTATATATCATTCAAAGGGCTCAAGGTCTGTAGGTCAGTGGAGGCTGTGCAGAATGTGTGTTAGTTTGTGAGGCTTGTAAACAGTCTCCAATTTCTCTGTCAAAACTGAACATTGCAGCTGTACCTCATCTGCCTGCCCTGTCCGTTTCTGTCCCATAGTCTCAGCAGTGTGCTGTGTTGCAGCCTGACCATGGGTGTTGTGAGAGTCTGTTTATAAAGTCAATCCCCCCGCTGTGACCTCGCGGTTCCCACGCTAACTGCTGCCTCTCTCAGGCCCTTTTCCACTTTTTCATTCACATGTACACCCACACACGCATGTACACACACACACACACACACACACACACACACAGTCAGGTTTGATATAACTGTTAAAGGCCTGTGTTACTGCAGAGCTTCCTGGGTCTGGTTTAGATTCAGCTGAGAAGATGAAGAACAGAGCCGGTCTGGCCTGTAACAAATTTCTGCATTCACGTCCCTAAGTTGGGCACCATTAAGCTTTGTTGTCAGCTTGTTTCTGGGGCCTGGGGGGTATGATGGAGTAGGGGAAGGTGGGGTCTCACCATCTCTCCCCTTCTCATCTACTGGTTGTTTTTCCGTCTGTTTACGCCACCCAGAAGCAGCTAGTCACAGAATCTTTTTTTTTTTTGTCCGGGTGTGAATTATTTCTGCCTCATTATTTCCAATGCAACCATATCAGCAGATCATGCAGCTTCAACAATAAACATGTTTCTGTGTGAAAATGTGACCTTGTTTGTGTGCTTTAGCCTGAACCCATTAGGGGCTCATGGAAACTATTCACATCATGTCCAAGCCTCAGTCAAATGTGCTTCTATTAATATGGATAGTGCAATTTCCTGGCCTCCAGGTTTGGTAGATTTGTATATTATTATTCATTTCCTTTTGATAATTGAAAGATTTCAGTTACCCTACTTAAGTACACAAAACATGGATGCCGTGAATGATTGAAAATGGGGCAGATAGCAGATAAAAAAAGAAAGGATGTATTATCTGAACTCTGGGTTGATACAGAAGGAGGCCATGTGTTGCATGCTTGCATGAAGCCTGATGCCTTCTGCAGCCCCAAGGCAGGAAACGCTATTGACTGCTTGCTAGTGGGAGGGTGTTTCCACGGAAACCAAGGCAGGTAAGGGCATTAAGAGGAAGAGACTCAGCTGGCAAAGACGGGGGGTTGGAGACAGAAGAATGAGGTCAAGGCGCTGAAAAGCCTGCCACATTAACAGCGCTCCTACCAAAAACTCAGACTTAATAAATATCTTATGACGGCTTTCCTGGGGGTGATGCGAGGTAACAGTTTGGTGGTTCAGCGTTTTGATGGCCTTCTGTGTTAGTGTGAGTAAACAAACAAATAGAGGCAATATGTTCAAGCAAGAGAGAGGTGTAGAGTGTGCAAGGTAAGCATTTTCTTCAGCACTTGTGAATGTGTAGCCAAGGAGATTTTCCACTTTGGAATTAGATTTGCATGTGTTTTTGATATTTGTCTGTGGAAATTGCTTGCATTTCATTTTTCAGACCACCCTGCCAGTGCTCTTTTCATGTGTGTTTTATATGTTGGGCTTTATCACTGGCACACACCCTGCTCCTATCCTAGTGCAGCACCTGAGGTAGCAGCAGCATCTAGCTAGCAGCCTGGCATGAGGTCTGTACTGTCTGGGCCACAGGGTTTAACAATGCGGTAATGTGCTTTCTATCAGCTGTTAGCCACAACTCATCTCTAAGTTTTAAAGACTGTCGTCTGAGGAGAAGATGATACTGGTTAGGGTATTGTTTTGAGTCATTTGTCGTCTCTCCAATTCCAATTCCATTTTAGATAAGACTGTGCAACCGTGTCTGTTGCATAGTGTACCCGCTGGACAGGGTTATTTTTCTCTGATAGTTACGTAATTTACTTTTTTGTGACTGGAAGAAGATTGTCAAACTCTGGCCATATACTATGCTGTGCAGTCAAAGTTTTGCACCAGAAAGCCACTGGCAGCACTCCGATTTCCTCTCCGTTTCATGTTGGTCTGCGGCTTGGTGTTTTGGCCTCAATTATAATGCAATTTAAAGCAGAACCCTGTGGTGCTCCCCATCTTTTTCCAATGCAGCTTAGAGCTCATGTCACATAGATGTCAGAGTCGTGCTGTTTACCATTATAGTGTTGCATAATTGAGGGTTTCAATGATCGCTCTTATAATTAGTGGAACATTTAAAATTCCTAGAAATATTTTTATTGACTTGATGGAAATAAACAGCCAAATGTGAATATTCTCCAAACATAACATGGAAGCTGGGCAGTAGATGGAGGAGCTAGCTTAAGCTTAAGAATTCTGTGTTCTTCTGTGCTGCTGTATCTCGGTAGTGATTCAAGCCTCTTTGTTGTGAATTCCTCGGGCTGGGAGACTGTACCACCCCTCAGAGGCTTGTTTTATACGATGTGCTAAAGTGAGAGGGTTCACTTTGAAGTTGTTATTGCTCATACATTAGCTTTTGACTGAAGTACCAGCTCCATTCTCTTTTTAAAGTTACGGGTGAAATAGTAAGGATTTGATATAGGCCTATACAAAGGCATAATACTACTTTTCTTTCTTTTTTTCAGGTTCCCAGGCTGACTGAAATTGAGGAGCAGCAATATTCTTTCTAGAAAACGCATCATCAGCCATCATGCCAATCCTGAAACAGCTAGTGTCTGGCTCATCCCAGACCAAGCGTCGCTCACGCATGGACCTGACCCGGGAGATGATCAGCGCTCCACTGGGCGACTTCCGCCACACCATGCACGTCGGCCGCAGCGGCGATGCCTTCGGAGACACCTCCTTCCTCAGCAGCCGCTCTGGGGAGCCTCCTCCCTCTGAAACCACATCCTTCCCCCGCTCCCCGCGGCCGGGCCTCCTGTCTCGCACCTTCAGGAGCAGCAAGCGCTCCCAGTCAGTCACCAGGGTGGACCAGCACAGAGACAACATGCTGGCGACCCCTGGTGAGTCACCCACCTACGTCAAGAACGCCATGTCCCTGCCCTTCCTCAACGATGAGGACAGAGGGGACGGCATGGTGGCCAAGAGCCTGTCCTCCAGTCCTTTGAAGCAGCACGGGGAGCTGGATGGGAGGACTTCCAACGGCGCCGCTTCTGCAGCCGCTCACTTCCTGGAGCTGGATGAAAGGAGCTTCGGTGAGCTGACTGAGCTTCCGGAGACCTCCCGTCACTACGGAGGTGGAATGAAGCACGCCGAGTCGGTTATGTCCTTCCACGTCGACCTGGGACCCTCCATGCTGGGCGACATCCTGGGCGTGATGGAGAAGGAGGAGGATGACCTCGGCTACGAGGAGGGTAAGAGTAGTGAGGGCCACATCTCGCCGCCCCTCAGCACCCATGGAGAGGGAGAGGGAGAGGATAGTGTGGAGGGGGGGAAAGATGAGGATGAAGAGGAGCGGGAGGTGGCAGAGGAGGAAGAAGAAGAAGAAGACGAAGAAGCAGAACTGCAGCTAGCCTCCACGCATCTAGGCAGCTCTGTGCATCTGGAACCGGAGCATGGAGGGCCCTACACCCCAGAATACACCCCCGAGACCCGGCCCAAACACCTGCAGCACCTGGACAGCTGCTCCATGTCCAGCTCCGGCTCTGCTGCCCTGGAGGAGAAACCAAACAGCCAGACCTACACAGGAGATACAGACAGCGCCACGTTCAGTGCCCCCCCAGAGGAGGAGAGCAACTTCTCCTCTTTCATGGAGGACGAAGATGATGAGATTCGCGTATGAGAATCCAAAGCCTCCTAAAAAAAAATAGGGCAGAGCTCTAGAACGGGTTTACGTGAAACTAGCAGCTCCTCTGACAATGTGGATTTACACTTGAACGGAAATAAAACATTGTTGCTGGGTGCTGCGGGAATGGGAGAGTGGAGGAGGAGGAGGAGGACTCTTGCTTTGTGGTCTGCTCCTCCTGCAAGGAGAGAGACTGTGACTGCTCCTTCTGGAGGAGCACAGACTGTCACAGAGCCGCTCCCTCTCCCTCCACTTTCTGTTTGTCTGTCAATCTGTCGCTCTCTTTGAGCACTGAGGGAACCGACATGGAAGAGCAGCCACTCGACGAATATGGAACATTCCAGAAGTAAGCGGAGAGGGGGAAAAAAGGAACTTTTGTCGGAAAGACACTTTCCATAACTAAAGCTCAGTTCATGCTTTCTCTCTCTCTCTCCCTTCGCTTGATGTGTCACAAGTGCTTAGCTTAACTTTTTTCATTCGATTTGCCTCTCCTCTTGTTGTGTTGCTTTCTCTCTGGCTGTGGGACATCATGAGGCCTGAGCCGAACAGAGGACCTCTGTCAATGCAGGAGCAGTGATGGGTATCTTGTCACAATAAAGGGGGCTGTGTATCTGTCACTAGACTCTGGGCTTTTGAGTGTGAAGGCCTGGCTTGAGCCTCCTTCATCTGAAAATATATCAGTAAAGTGCCATAGATTACTGTCGTGTAAATGCTTGTGACATTCTTTTTCTGCAGTTTCCTTCCTTACGTAACGTTTTGGGTGTTTGTGACACTGCACAAACACTGCAGCTTCCTGCTATAAAGTTGGACCACAGAGCCCAAGCCAAGATCTTTCCCTCTGTTTACTTCACTGTGAGCACCACTCAGCCTAATGCTCAGTGTAAATTAGAGTTAGCAGGGCTGTAAAGCTAATGGAGAAGCATTGGCCTGCAGTAACTATAAACCATGGTGTTACTACAGGAAGCCAGAGTGGTGAGGAGAAGCGTGTACCAAACTGGAGAGGGGTAGACTGTAGACTGTGGGTAAGAGGGTATTTGTTTTTCCATTTTCCCACCAACAAATCACTTTTTCACCCTGGATACAGCTGAAGACATAATTAAGACGGTTATACAGATTTCTTTGAACTGACATGAATAGGGTATCCTCCTTCTACTTATCTGTCATTATTTTTGCAATCTAGTTGGAACTGAAACGTGTTTTGATAACCACTTCCTTCCTTGTTTGTCTACATCTGAGCAGCTGCAATGGTGCAGCTGAACTGAGTTTGCGAAAGATTGTGGACTCCTCTGTAGTCCATAGGCGGCCTTCATGTAGAATCCAGTTTCCACCACTACTTGTGAGAAGGGTTTTAGGTTATGCGTTGTTTAACAACACCAGTGAACCAGCAGGCACAGTTAAACCAGACACTAGTATTTGGTGTTTATTGTTACCTGTTGTTTTTTTATATAATTGAAAAAAACTTTGCTATGTTTGTTTTGTTATGTTCTGAAAGAGAAGACACAGCCGCAGATGCATGAGCATTAAGAAAATAGCTTGTTATTTTTATGCAAGCTGCAGTGAGTGCTACAGCAACTCGACTGCATCTCTTGCATCATTACAAACCATGGCTAGATTACTGAGTTTGAGTGGTGTTGATTGGTTTCACTGCCATAACTGAAACTGACAGATGTGCCAAATCACAATTTCTAGCCATAAATAATTTTAGTTATGGAGCTGACTGTTGCGGGAGCCTGTCAAATCTTCCTGTCACCCTCTCCTCTGTACCATTAATCACTGTTGAAATTAAGTTAGGACTGACTGAGTTTAAGCTTGCAGGTTGGAAAAATGGAAGAAGAGTGTAATTAAATATTGTTCAAAGACTCAATCTCCTGCAGAAAAGAAAGGAAAACAATGAATTTAATAACTGGATATTTATGTTCCCAGTCACTGAAACACTAAATATTATTTTTAAGTAAGGCTAAGCATATTTCACTTGCTCAGCAGTCAAATATTCAGTCCTGTCCATGGTTCAGTAATTTTGAGAAGAGTCTGTGTGAATGGGAAGTTTTATGTGGAGTTTGTTGCCCTTTCCTGTACGATGTTGTATATTATTATGCCTTACTATTTCTTCTTTGTGTAAGAATAATGTATATTTACAGTCCTTTTTTCCGTATTATCCGAAATAACCTATATTTTTCAATAAAAGAAAAGCTGAACACCTTTACTCCTGTGTGTTGTTACTGCCTCGTGATCTTTTCATTTTGTCTCGATAAATCAGAAGATAATGCAGTACATGGTGCGCTCCATGTGAAGTGCAACTCAATCAAGCAGCGTTTACAAAGGAATTCGTCGAGTGCCTCCTGTTTCCTCTTGCTATTCTTGGGGTCTCCCAGTAGAGGAAGGAAGGAAGCAATTGAGGCATAGTTGGACGTGTCTCTCCGAAGCATTAGCTGTGCAAGCGGAGAATGATGTGATGACTCATGGGTATATGTGGGAGCGGGGAGTACAGGCCAAAATTTAAAGGTTAAAGAAAAGAATGTTTTATATTAAAATTGGCCTTTGTTGAAGCATTTATCTACTTCAGCCATGAAAAAAGGCCTGTTTTATGATTTGTGTTGCTGGAGGTGCCTCTGACCCCCTTGTGCCCCCGTGGAGCAGCTGGACTTGGTCTCCCTCAATATCACCCATGGGGACAGATGGGGGGGATGGGGGCAGGATGGACGACAGAGAGGGGGAAATGTTTCATCTCTTTGTCCTGGCGGGCTACCTGATCATGGATGGCTGGATTGATGAATGGAGATGGGATGTGTGTCTTCTCGCCATGCTGGTTAGAGGATGGACGAGAGCATAGCCGCTATCATGGACTCACACTATAGACAACATAGCAGTAAGCCCTGCTATGTCTATCATCCATAGTAAACTATTAAACCCTTCACAGCCCAGAGTATGGAGCAGAGTTAAATTTCGTTCACACTTCTGGCTGACTATTTAAGACTTCAGCCTGGATACCCTCACATTAAAACAGCTCCATTCCTCTTCGGTATCAGTCTTATTCTCATTCTGTCCTTCACCTCCTCTTTATCTGGCTGGGATGTTTTATCTCCTTCCCCTTTCAGTTTTTCTCAGTCACATTATGCCACAGAGCTCAGTCTACCAGAGGGCTAGAAAAAAATAAAAGCCGTTATTCTTATGCTTGCACTAAGAACAGGCCATTTATATTGATTGTTGTGATCAATATAAACCAGTGGTGCTATTGATCCTACTTTTCTCTGTCTGTATGACGCCATTAGTCTTTTACAGATTGTTTGCTTGCTTGTTTGTTTGAGAGAGAGAGAGACTAAATCGTCACCACATCTTTCAACAAGTCTTCATTTTATCACTGAATTCTTTCATTGCTTTATGCTGCTGATCCAGCAACATGGACCGGCTCACTCACTCTGTCCAACTCTTGTTATCTACTGCCATCTAGTGGTTGTGTGCAGCCCACATCTGGTGATGGGTGTGTCTCTGTAATTACTGAAATACGATCTGACTTTAGGGTATGGGTAGTGCCGAATTAGTGTGTATATTCATCTAATGAATGTACCATCTCACGCTCAAATCATTTGTCAAAGGCCTAAACCATGTTGGCTGATGGTTTGCTTTTTAAAATACAGTATATATTTTTAAATAGCCTTTAGGTTTACAGTGTCTGCAACAAATTAAAAGCAAAAATTCTCCAGCTCCTTAACAAGACTGTCCAATGAGATTATTTGGATGATTTGCATTAAGAAGCAGTAGTTGTCCCACACATTTGAACTTAACACAGGAGACCACTGATTTGTTAGGGGGGCACAGCACACCTCCCTCCCCCTGTAGAGACTCGTTGTAATTGGAGTCTGGCTTGCAGCTGTTTCTCACTCTCAAACACCCTGGATGTAGTTTCTCATCTGCTTCAGTGGCTGTCAAATGTCATTTCCCCTTGGATTCCAACTCTCTTTGAGAAACGTATTTGCTTTTTCCCGCGGCCAATGGGAGGCGCTCACTGCCTTCAGGTTTAGTATGCCAGCAGCCCCTGCCTGGACCCTCAGCCTTTTCCGCCAAATTCCATGAGCAGACTTGCAATTCTTCCAGGAGGCCGACGGCATGCTGAAATCTGGAAAGCATTAAACAACCTGCTGGTGGAGGGGACTGGGGAAGGAAAGGTGGGGGCGGACGAGGGAGGGAGAGGGGAAGTAAAAAAGTGGGGGATGGGGGAGAAGAGGAACAGAATGCATAATTGTTCATCTACCGCCTTTTGCTTGGCTCTGCTCCCTCTCCCCTCCCATATACACATACACACTAGCGTGCGAGACCCCCACCCCGCCCCCCAATCCGGACCACTCCCCGGAGTCACCCCAACCCGAGCCGCCCCAACATTTTTCTTTTATGTTTGCAGCAGTTTTTTTGCAAGTACTTTTTTATGGGTCATAAACAAACAGGCGTTTCTGCCATGCAGTTTTGCACTGAGGGAGAGAGGGAGAGAGGTGGTGGAGCGTGTGGGTGTGGTGTGTGTGTGTGTGTGTGTGTGTGTGTGTGTGTGAGAGAGAGAGAGAGCGAGAGAGAGAGAGAGCGAGAGTATATGGAGTTGTTTGCTGGCACAGAGTTGGAAGGCGAGCGCTACGGTCGAAAGCCCCAAGTGTGTGTTTGTGGTTGGGAGTGAGAAAGAAGAACTGGATGCCATCCAGACATCCTTTCCCATGCTTTCATACACATATCTGTGACCAAATGTATGCACAGTATCTGGGAGGGCATACTGTACCCGAGTGAGAAAGCCCGCCTTTGAGATTATGTGTGTCATCTGAACTCTGCCAAGATACGTTTTCAGAGTGATGTACAGAGTCAGAAAGAAATACAGAAAGAAAGAAAGAAAGAAAGAAAGAAAGAAAGGAAGAAAGAAAGGAAGAAAGAAAAGAAGAAAGAAAGAACAGGGTTACAGACAAAAGAAATCTGTGGAACAGTTAATCTGCCAGGGAATAAGATTTGTGTCTTAACTGTCAATTTCAGCAGAATATAATGTTGTTTATATTTAAAGGTTGTTTAGTCTTCTCTTGTTATCTGCTAGGATAATATGTCTCACTGTATTACAGTAATATAAAATCGGAGTTATTATCCATGTGTTCTCATTATGCATTCGATAAAGACACCTCTGCTCGACTGTCTCTACTCCTACAGCAAGGGCGATGGCTGGTTTGTTATCGATTAAATCTTATCAGTGGAGTCATTTCTCTTTGCCCTTTCAAGTATTTCACATTGTGCTTTAGTTCAGTCTCCAACGTTTGAAATGACAAAACTAAATTGGAAAACAATCAAACTAACTAACTAAATCATTTGCAAAACATTTTTCCTTTGTGTCCTCGAAGAAAGGCCAAGGTATTCAGCTAGGATCGCAGGGTAGAGCGCAACGGATATTGGTGTTAACAGGAGCAGGGAACATAAACATTCCAGTACCCAGCGTTGACCCCCCGACCCCTCAACCCTGGATCTGCAGCGATGGCAGCAGCAGACCACACACACATGGTGGGGGGAGGTACAAGCTTCTCCAGTGTCCTCCCTTTAAAGAGCTTCAGATGCCTGTGCGGAGGATTGTGGAAAAAAAAATCACCCCATCCTCTAAACATCAGTGCAGTCGTCCCTCTCAGGGATTTGTTGCTTGCGCAGGTAACTCAGATTCTGGGTATGGCTTTCTCAGATGGAAAAGTTATTCCAAGGGAAACATTGGTCCTGTCTCACTCATTCTTCTCCAGTCGTTGTGCAATGAGCAGTTTCCTTTATAAATCTGGAGATTGTGTCATAACTTCTTTGGGCTGGGCTCAAATCTTCTGTCTTAAAATGTGTTTTTCCGTCTAGCGCAGCCAGAATTGCTAAATCAGCCTTCAACACAGCAGGGATAAAACCATGTAGTCAACAGAGTTTTATTGTTCTTTTTCACTATGAATGAACAAACAGCAGAGCTAATATATTCCAACATATTAAGCTGCCATTCGGCCACGTTGTGATGTAATTATTTTCAGTTCAAAGTCAATCATCTTCATATCAACTTCCAGAGCGATCTCCTTGGATTCATCATACCCATTTCGCCCCGCATGTAGCACTAACATCCGAAAGTAGACGACTCATTTTTACCACAATCACAGAAACAATGATTCATCCCCTCATTTTCCATTCTCTCTGCTTCTGTCTGTGTAATACTGTTCTAACCCTGTCTCACTCCGCTGAAGAGAAGAGCAGCTCCTGCAGCCATGTGCGGCCCCAGGAGGCCCGGCCTGGCCCGCACTGAGCCATGACCACATCGGATGGGGCTGGGGGCTCCGGTGCTCCTACCCCCCTCATGTCTGCCTTGGGCCGCTTACCCTCCAAGGCCCGTCCACGGCTGGCTGGCAATGAAGGGAGGATAGCAGCCTGTGTGCCCCCGCACATATACTCCTACACATACCCACATTCTTGTGGTTGCTGTCAAATGTAAACATTGTATCTCCAAAAAACATTTTTGATAGTATACAAAACATTCAACTTGAATAATATGTCACTTAAGGAGAGTGCTACATGTATTTTTATTTTTTTATGTTTAAAATACATATATATACAAGACATTTTCAATTCAATTCAATTCATTTTCAACAGCAAAAGAAATTGGAGTAATGGGGTTTTCACAAAACACCTACGATACATCTTAAAAGGTTTAATTGAGAGAAAAAATTGACTTACTCCCCTTTCATCAATGAGCAGAGTTAGCCAGGGTTGATAAAAAGAGACCTTAGATGTTGATCACACAGTGAGGCTACATCCTTGCCAATATAGACTTGGCGCCATCCCAGCAGAGGCCGTATGTCCACACAATACCCTCCTTGTTTGGCAGACACTGCATGCCTACTGTGGAGAGAGATGGTCTAAAGCTGACCAGGAAGTGAGGGATCACAGAGGGTCACTTCCCATAGGCCAACGTTAAACTTTGACCCTCTAGTCCTTCTTCAACTTAATCTTCCTTCTCTGCTGCCATAATGAGTAATACTACCCACTCATTCTCTGCAGGGAGAGGAGGAATTGAAGGACGTACATTCTCAGAGATGGATGTGCCTTTCAGAAAATGTGTTGATTTGGAGTGATGATTATAAGGCAATAAGTGGTTCCTTTTATTCAACCATTTTCTTTTATTCAGCACCTCTTTTATTTTTCACACTCAAAGGATATTTTTTTTTTCATTTTGGCCTTGAATGTACAAAAGTAGACTGCTGAACATCGGCAAGTTCTGCCAAACTAATTTCAGCTTTTCGAATTCTCATTTCTGCTTTAGATTAAAGGTCTCCCTGAGCAGATATTCCTTCTGAAGTTTAAATTTTTTTGCTCTTCCAAGCAAGTGTCAAAAAGGACAAATTCTTACGCAACCGAGGACTCCACGGCTGTGACATCACCTCAAAAGACTTCCGACTTTGTGGCTAAATTAAAGGGTATTTAAACTCTCCAGTCCCCCTTTCACCTCTTACTTCAGACTTGGCCCTGCGAGACAAGGGGTGGGTTCTGGCCTGTGCATTCCTCCATCAGCTTTATAAGGCACACTGTGTCCACTGTTCGCATAGGGCAAACCACAGTGATTTCATAGTGCACCCACTAATATCAGCACTGGCTGAGCCAATCAGACAGACTTTTCCATTACAGTCCATCACCTTCCTGTTTTCAGACCTCTTTATATACGGAACCTCCGGATCACTCGTGGAAACACTGCAGCGGCTTAAACGCTCGTTCATTTTCCCTCCTCAAATCTCACCGCAGCATCATAAATCAGGGTGTGTCCAGAGATAGAGAACGACACCAGGGAAGAGCCGAGAAGAGCCCCAACTGCAGCGTACAGGCTATACATGTGGAGAGATGATTTTAAAATGTACTGTACTGGGTGTTGGTCTTCCATTTAACAACTCCGTCATCCCATTTGTGCTCCCCTCCCTCTGGCTGTGGCTCCCTGCGGGCTGAGCTGGAGAGGAGAGGGGGAAAAGTCCAGCCGACACTGGCTCTGTCCGCAGTCCTGCAGGCCAGGCTCCGCAGCTCTCCTCCTCCATAGCCATGGGACCTGTTAAGTTTACACAAGCAATCAGAGCTGGCAGACCACAGACAGATGCTGTGTGTGTTTATGTGTGTGTGTGGGTTGTGTTTATTTCCTTCCTTCTGATTATTCAATAACTGAATTATGTAGCATCCGCATTTCACTTCAGCAGAACAGTTAAACACTTCACTTTTTTAGCACGCATACCCCATATGAGTCCAGGAACAAGCAGCCAAGCTGCAATACTAGCTGACCAGGGTGTCCTGTATAGTGACTTAAGTGAGAGTGATTTCAACATCAATATGTTTAACTTTTCAAGGAGTCATTTTGCCTGTTTGCAGTAATTAATGACAAAAGTCAGAAAAAAAGACTGAACACCTGTGGTAAATATGGGTTATCAGCACTGCCGTGACAGTGTGCATATCAAGACATGCATACTAAAATTGTAAATGTTCAATCAAAGTCAAATACTGGATAAAAACCAATGTCTTACAAATAATATTATTCTATGAAAATACAGGCTAGACACAGTATGGAAAATCAAATTCTCTCTGCCTCTTTTTCTTTCTCTCTCTGAAGTGTATGTGCAAGTGTAAATGCAAGTGCAAGTGTATGTGTGTGTGTGTGTGTGTGCGCGTGTGATAAATGTTCCTCGCCGAGCCAGTAAATGTTACAATAAAACACACACACAGCCACACGGAGCCTCAAAAACAGCGCCGCACAATCATTTGATCTCTTCATCAACCCAAACATTCACACATGTGTTGTGAGACATTTTTCTTTCTGCCACGGGTGGATTTAAACTTGAGATTTAAATCTATCTGCGGTGTTTATTTTAAACATAAACACTCGGCGTCGGACGGTTTGCATGTGATATAGAGGCGTGTCTGGCTCCGAACGTGGAAGATGCAGCTGAGTATGAGGCCACCTCCTGGCAGTCAGACGACTGCCTCTTGGCGGTGGATCTAGCATGGTAAAGCCCGGGTAAAGCCTCCTCCACCCTCTCCATCTGTAGCTGTTTACTCTGATTGACAGATCGCGGGGATGCTCAAAGAGGCAGAGAAAGTTGTACCAGATTCAACTCAAGTCAAGCAGTGCCTCATTCACACTACAAACTCCAGAAAGACGTCATGTTGACAGTGTAAACCTCAAAGTTTATGGGAGTGGGGCTGTGTGAGCCCATGTGGGGCGTGGATACGTGTGTGTGCGTGCGCGTACTCTATGTGCGTGTTTGACCGACTGCAGTGAGCAGATCGGCGCGCGATGGAAACGAATAGAAAAAGGAATGTTTAAGTAATCATCGTCCAAATCGGCTTTTTCACTATTCTCCCGCTGCACGCTCCAGCTGTGCTGCAGCTCAGGGCCAGCCAGGAAGTGCTGGTGGGGGAGTGTCTGGGGCGGAGGCAGGGTGAGGTCACCGTGCCGCTGGCCCCTGGGATGGGAGGATAGCTAAGAGCAGAGAGAGACACTCAGCCCACTGTTACAGCTCTATCCATCCTTCCTCCTATTCTCAACGGAGCCCTTCATCAGCCATACAGCATGTCCAAAGCCGGCCAACACACACGCTACAGTCTGGAACGCTCTGCTCATACACTGCTACCCTTATTTAACACCATCAAACATTGCCCCGTCTCTATACATATACATACACACAGAGAGAGACATGGATAGTGGGAGTGAGTCACACACAGTGCCTTAGGGCATATTTAGAGAGCACTGTGTGAGTGCCTGGCCCTGCATGCTTGGGATGCCTTGGGTGTGACCAGGGTGGCCTGCGTCTCTGTGTGTGTGTGTGTGTGTGTGTGTGTGTGTGTGTGTGTGTGTGTGTGCGTGTGTGCCTGTGTTATGGTCCCTCCAGCTGCCTGTCGTCTGCTGCCTGTCCCATCAGTTCTCACTGGGGGAGGAGAGCCAGCCAGACAGCAACTTTCAGGCAGACACCGCACTCACACCATGGAGGAAGGGCTACTCAGTGGAAAGTAATGCTGATAGGATTAGGAATTTCCTGGTCACAAACCAGTGAACACTAGGAAATTTAGCACTGGTCATTTTCGTGTCGTTATGCTGTGGCACTGTGGTGCTGATCACCTCACCTCATTAAAATTCTAAATGAATGAAAGTTAAAATTCAATAAGGACTGAGAGGGTTGGCAGTCAGCTCCCTCTCATTTGTCACACAGATATTCTTTGGATACGGTTAACTTCAATACGGAGCCAAGAGGTGAAACAGTTTTACCGTCACCACCGCTGAGTTTCCAGTTTTTCGCAGAGTTTCCAGTCAAAGCAGTGTGCAACAATTACACCGTAGTCAGTCTGGTGATTCTCAGGCCGAGGCCAGCTCAGCCCACTCCCTCCTCCCACAGCCATGTGTGTAGTTTTTACAGACTGGAGATCTACAAACCCAACCAAGACCTCAGAGAATTAAATGCTCTCCTTGGAAAACCCCCACGTCCCTGAAGATGCATTGTAGGTTGTCAAACTCCAGCTGCATTGTGTGACTGCGTGTGTATTTTTTTGGTTGGCTTGTGTGTGTATGTATACGTGTGCGTATGTGTGAAAGAGAGACAGAGTGAGAGAGAGAGAGAGAAAGAGAGAGCGATATTGTTGTGGTTACAAATGTGTCTTTCTTCTAGAGCATATGTCTGTGACTAATGTCTTGTGCCCGCTTGTGACTCTTTTCGTAGTATGTAGCCTACATATGTTTGTACTTGTGGGAGTTATAATACTATACGTGTGGTTATTAAGCCCAATAGACTGACATTAAGTCTTGCAGGAGCCCAGCTCTTTTAACAAGGCTGAAGTTGAGCTATAGGCCCACTGTAATGAGAGCCCAGGTAATTGTTTTGAAAGGGTAACTTTATAATGGAAAAATAAAAAAACAACTGCTGTTTCCAATTAAGTCTTTCCATCCCATCCCCCCACAACTCAGAAAAAAAAAGTTGAATCCAAACTGCCATGCTATATTTTCTTCTCTGAGTTCACCACTTGCCTACACCATATGGCCAAGCACGGGATTTAATGTAATTTTTCCGCTTGCGCATACTAAACCTCAGTTTTTGGTCTTGGAAGATGGCTAAGGCCCTATTTAGAGAGTCACACTTCTCCAATATAGGAGGAATAGATGAAGAAGGGACATAGTGAGTGTTGAAAATGTAAAGATATTGTTTTCTTTCTTTTGCAGCTGTACTTATTGTTTTCAACCACACCCAACTTTTTTCTTTTTTCTTTTTGTCATGAAAGGGTGAAACTCATTACATAAAGGAACTGAGTGGAACACATGTTTTGAAACACTCACATGGGTGGAGGAGCAGACCAAGGTCTCATCTGGAATGCATAAAGCATAACAATACATCCCAACATCCCTCATCACTCTGGATCAAGAGCGAGGTTAGACTGGGATGGGAGTGGGTGGGATCTACTATGTCTTAAATCCTGCCGGAGTAGTACGGGCCTTTGCTGTATTCTGTCTCTGTCCCTATAGGCCAAATAGTTCTTCTGCTAGTTGTGTAGTAATATTCTCACTGTAGTAATATTCTCACTATACATGTGAGGACCAATTTGAGTTCTATACATGAAAAAGAAGGACTTTTGGGGGCATGGCGGACATCTTGGAAGATCCTTAGATCCTCACTTAAAAAGGGGGCTACTTTAGAGTTTGAGTTACACTGCATTCACACTGCCATCAATGTAGTTGATGACTTGGCCACGTTTGATACACTGTGGGTGGTGCTGAAGTTTTGATTAGGATAACATCCCACAGATAAATATAATTAACTATACATTCTCATGCTAATTTGAATTGTATTTTGTTTTGCTATCAAAGAATAACTCATGCATCTTGATGTTGGGTCAGGTGAGGACAGGATGACTCATAAGAGTACAAACTAATATAATAATAAGTCATAAGTCCTTATTTAACCATGACCAAAGCCTTTCCCTAACTAACCTTAACCAAATTGTTTTAGCTGCCTAACCTTAACCATAACATTAACTGTAGCCTTAACCAAAGTTGTTTTACTTTCCTAAACTTAACCATTAGAAGTTAAAATGTCATGTCATGTCAAATTCGTGCTATTGTCACATAATCAACTGAATGCACCGTTAGGGCTAGAACTAGGGTAAAGTTGTAATCTGGCAACATCTTTGGTGATAAGCAATAGTTGCTATGTTTTAATACATGTGTTTTACTACATGTGTTTCACTACACTTCCCAGAGATCACTCACTCAATCAACAGTGTTGCCAGTACTGTGACGTCTTTTTCCTTGGATTTTCTGTGATACATTTTTGAGTTTCTGTGGGTAACGGTTTTTTCTTTGTCTGGTTGCCATGGTGGCTAACACTGCTCATGCTAACTACCCAGTTCTCTTACTTATTCCAAAAAAAAAAATGCTGTTGTGGGAAACATTTAACACATCACTCCCTGTGCACAGAGGATTTTTCCTGGGTGAAACCTATCCGACACCAGGTGCGTGGAACATTAAATGTAGCAAATTTAAAAGCTTTCATGAATTGGGTATCAGTTAAATCACTATTGTGTTATATAAATTGGCAAAAGAGAGTAGCAAAACTGTCATATTTATATGAAAATGTCAGCTTATTACTTTAAGGTTAGGGTAAGGGTTTAGGTTGGGCAGGTTAGGTCTTGGGTTAGGGAATGAATGACTGTAATGGAAGGTTCTTACAAGTCCAGTAATACAACTTGGGTTAGGGTTTGGCTGTGAGTTTGTGCATGTGTGTGTTTTCCATGTGTGTGTGTTTCATGCATGTATGGATTTATAACAGCATCGCTGTATCTGTCAGAATTTATCAATCTACCCTTCCCTCCTCCACTCTGCCACTGAGAGGAGCTGTCAGTGGGTGCGGTGCGGCTGTTGTGTGAGTGGCTGCTCTGGGCGGCAGTCCAGACCAGAGCCGACGGATGAGCACACACAACACAGTTCACTACTCCAAGCCAGGCTCTGCTGTTTGACCACAGTTTCCCTTGGCCAGGCCACTAAACAGTCACCAGGCTAGCTATCCTGTGTGTATCCCATGATCCAAAACCCAAACCAGTTTGACCAGCCATCTTCCTCTACAAACACCAAGGGGAAACCCAAACACTGGATTCCGTCTGCCTCCCGGTGTCAAGTTTCAGCGGCTGGGTGACTCATAATATCAAGCAATGACCCTGATCTAGAGAGAGATAAAACTACAGCCTGTTTAGCAGCATGCTTAAGCATGATTGTATTCATGTTTCTGTTTTACCTCTTTCCTCTCACACAACGCAGCAGCCCCTTAGCTAGCTGTCCTATCATGAGGCTAATATCCGTTGACCACACCTTCCAGCTGTTTCATGCAAACGCTTAATCAGATTCATGGCCAAGTGTAACCATGTGTAAAGACCTCCCGACGACCTCAGGGTACCATCGCTATCAGAGCTGCTTTGGCCAGCACTAACCATGTAAACACATCTTTCCTCAGAAAGTAAACCAGCTTGGTGCTTGATGTTTACATTGGCCTGTCGTGGCCTTTGACCCTAGGAGCAGTTCTGCAGAGCATTCAAGGGAAGCTATCACAAATTAATGCCTAGAATAACACAGTAATAGCCAGTCATAGTTCCTCATTCCCCAGGTAGACCCAGTTCACAGCAACTACAAGGTGTTGGCAACGCCTGAAGAAAGAAAATATTTGCTGGCACAACACCTTTCTTGGCACAAAGTCCTTTGGCTGTTTGTGAAGGAAGTGTTGCACTGTTAGCTGTCAAAGGAGCATGGATACACTGCTTGGAAAAGATAGCATAGTAGCAGGAGCGAGTTATGAGAAAAACACTGATAACAAGCAGATGAGAATTTTTTCTTTGGGGCGGCAGAAACACTGCAGATCTCAGAGCACGGTGACTCATGTGACTCATTGTTTTTCAGACAAAATTCACAGGAATTGACATTTACCTACTGAAGAACTTACAAGCATGAAGTGTGTCTGAAGTAGCTTAGATATTTACTTGTAGATAACAGAGCCTGTGTAGAAATCTGAGCAAATTGGATTCTTTCATAACTTTTTATTGCTTCATTCCAAGCCCCTAAGGCCTTCATCACCCTGATTCTAAGCAACAGTTTGTCTGCTGGTCTTGCCTATTGGGATGTGTATGCTGATGACATCGACTCCAACAGGAAGCCAGGAGCTAATGATTAGCACATGTTTAGGATCACTGGGGTGCCACAATCTGGAGTTCGTCATGGCGTACGTCTGTGATTTATTTGGTTGTTGTTGCTTCTCAGAGAGGGGCAGGCCCAGGTCTAAAGGGAGAGAACCGAAGCTCGCTCCCCTCTCAAATATCTTGGCCTGCTTTATCTGATTTCGCTTCCCCGCCAATGGAGATCTTCAGTTTGGTCACGGTCCGTTTTGGAGCTTCAGAGTTTAAACTGGGAGAGGTGAGACGGGGCATGCACAGCGCAGATGCTTTAATGTGATCCTGCTTTATGCTTGAACATAGACCTGCATGTTATTTTTGCTCTTGCTCACACACAGCAGAGGAGTTTTTGACCAACATTTTAAAGATAAGCTGCGGACAGAAAGCATTGGAATGTGAAGGCTGGGCGTATTTAAAGCATCTGAAGCCAGTCAGTGAACTTGTGTGTATGTCTGTCTATGTGTGTGTGTATGTGTGTGTGTGGGTGATTGTGTGTTGTGTGCAAGCATGTACATATGGTGTGTTTGTCTATGTGTGAGTGCCTGGTGCGTGTCAGCATGCATTCCAGTATCAGTGTAATTGTGTGTGAACAGACATTTAACATGGCCTTGCCAAGTGTGCAAGCCTGTAGCGGTAGTTAGGTCTGGGTCCTCCCCTGCTCCTCCCTGGCCCCTCCTGCCTGCTCTGTGGTCTGTTATCTGATAGTCACTAAGTGGCGAAACACAAACACTCAGGACAGCATAGTGAGGCCAGTTCAGCCCCAGAGGACCGGGCACCACGAGGAAGGAGCTATGGACATCCTGGAAAGCAGAGAACATCTCAGCAAGAAGAATGTCGCTGTCAATGGAAAAAAAGGCTTTGGTCTCAAACTAGACATTTGATACTGCATTCTGATCAAACCAAACCACAACAGAAATGGGCCAAACTAAGTCAAGCTACAACAGAAGTATGAAGTTCTGTGAGCTATTCAGTGCCTGAACATTTGTGTCTTCACAGTACTTTACTGATTAGATTGCAAAGTTTTCCAGCTTTGGGGACCCACAGATGTCCAGATAGATGACATAAGGATTTTTTTTCTGGACACGCCTAATGGGTGCAGTAAGCTACTCCTGGTGACATTTGACCAGGCTGACTTCAGAGCTTGAGTGTTTCCTCTTGTTTTGGCAGTGGGTTCCAGAGGTGAGGGAGCACCGGGGCGTTCCACCATCTCTTCGTATCCCCACAAGTCAAATTGCCTGTCCAGCTGTCCTACTAAGACGTCCTCCAGCCAGCCAGGCCAGGCTCATGTCCAAAATCAATCAAAACCTATTCCCTAATCGCCTTACTCTTCCTTGAGTCCCTTTCCTGCATACCGGAGCTGGAGCAGTCCAAAACAGTCACTAGGCCACTCCCACTGGTGGAGCTCAGTGTCATTTACCAGGGCTGGGCTTGAACTGAGTCTGAGTCACACCACGACACAGCAGACTGTTCCAGTAAAATGCTTTACAAGCCTCCACTTGACTTTGATACAAGCCCTGATGCGAACCCAGAGTGATTTTGCTTTCGTTTAAGCCTAAAAAAACAATTTACCTTCTCAATATTAAGGAGAGTTATTGAGTAGATGCACAAACTCAATTGTCAGTGTTTGGAAAGAGATGGCTGAGACCTAAACAGCACTGTAGCTCTGAGGTACAAACTTTTTGTTTCTGCTAATTTCTTTTGCTTAATTTATTATAAAAGTGTTGAAATATGTTCCAGAAAAGGTACTTTGTGTGATACCTGAATTTTTGTTCAGGAATAAGTTTGTCTCACACACACACACACACACACACACACACACACACACATATAGCAATGTGACATATGTGTATTGTAAGCCCATATGGGCTGTCCATACTGAAATAAAATCAAGCAACAAATCAATCATATGTGTCTGTGAAGATTTAGTGCACGTCTGCCATGATATTCCATGCACTGGGAACTGCTTTCTACTTCACATGCTCAGATAGGCCATGAAGCGTAAAACAGTATGCTTGTGATTTCCTTCTCTGTGCCTCATCTGTGTGCTGATGAATTCCTCTATGAAGCAGGGCGTGTCAGTTTTAATGAAATTTAATCTACAACGTCACCACAATGGCAGTGACTGCAGTTGTCAGTGGTGAGCTCCTCCGGCCTGTTTGCTTTGTAATCCTTCACTTTGAAAAGAAGAGAAGTTGCGTGCTTTCATTCAATGGGTTTGAGGGAAATGGCAGAGTCTGTTTGGATGATTTCCAGTGCTATCAGTCATGTAAGAAAGGTCTTAACTCTTCAGGGTAATGGTTGAGTTGCCACCGACAGCACCAAGTAATCAGTCAAAGAGATTGGCACTAATAGGTACAGGGCAAAATGAGAGAAACCAAACACACATATCTTTTTAGAGTGTCCTCACAATCATTGGGGCTTTTGGCAATGTATGCCCTTCCAGCATGTTGGAATATTTAAGTTATCATACTAAAACTTCAAACAATAACTGGTAACAATGAGTCATCAAAAGAAGCCACATGTGCATTTTTTAGTAATATCAATAAATAGATTGATTGAATGATTGCACTGCTGTTGACTGTTTCCCATCTTCTTCCTCTTACATACATTTAAACACTTAAAGGTCCATTCACATCTAGAACGATAACAGTAAATATAACTCATAAAATAATTTAAATCATTCTAAGTAAATAGGATGTCTGTGTTCCCAATAACTATAAAGGCCCATTCACATTTAGAACAATAACATCCAAAACTATAACTATATTTTTGGTTTGATCTCAGGCCTAATTTTTTTCTTTCTGGATGCAGAAACAACAATAAAACATTTCCGTCCAATCAAAGTAAAGTTCTCAGAAAGAAGGGGCGGGAGAACGTGGTAGCTCACTGCAGCGATGGCTTCATCAGGAACTTATCACAGGTATGGTTGTAGTGTGAATGCTTGAGCAACAATGTATTGTTACAATTATCTTTATCATTCTAGTTGTGAATGGGCCTTTACACTTCATCAGGAAAACATTCATTCTGCTGTGCATATTTCTAGTTAGTGAGTAACAGCACAGGATTGTGTGTGAATGCTGTCAGACCACCGGGACATTTATAGCCTCTCCTCACACCTGCTCCAGCTGGGCCAGTCAGGTTCGACTTCTCACCCTGCTGCTGCTGCTGGCACTGTCCTGCTCAACCACTCACTCCACTGCACCAATTACATCTTCATAAACAGCAACACATACAGCTGAGCGGTCGGCTGACTTTTCAAAGAGCCCCCCCTCACCCCCAGCTCTGCCAGTAAAGGCAGTGCCGTGCCCAGCATCCCACAGCCAGCCCCGGCACCGGCCCGCAGTTCCTCCCCTTGCATGTTTACAAACACAGACCACAGGAATCCACCTGATGAGCCAAGCTGGGAGGCAGCAATGCACGGGAGAGAGAGAGAGAGAGAGAGAGAGAGAGAGAGAGAGAGCAAGAGAGAGAGAGGGGCAGGAAGCTCTGTGCCCTGACCACAGAGCTGCGTGCCCTTACTGCAGCTGGATCACCATCACCACTGCATCACGATGGATTCAGAATTGTGTGGCTGTTGTTTTGTCACTGTTCTCATTGCCGTTGTTTATATTTTGGTTTAGTTTTACAGCTTTGTCACTTGTGATGAAATGGCCTGAGACCGCAGTGTAATGAGGGATGAAGAGCCACGGCAGACTGCGGTGGCGGCCGCCTCGATCATGGTCACTCATCCTTGAGTCTCGTACGCTCGGAGATCCGAGGCGTTCCATCAATTTAGCACGACTGCAGTGGAGCGCCATGTAAACTCCCTTTGGCGTTGGATGAAATCTCCCACTCTCCCCAGACGCAGGAGTAAACAGAAGGCCTGCTTCACACACACCGGCATTCTGGGCATACCGCGGGGCCTCTAGAGGGCTGGTCTGTTCACACACACAAACACACACACACACACACGCAAACAGGCGGATGGATGTGTGGCTGGAACACCGCCGGACACATGTGTTTTACAGAGCTCAGTGTGCACAGTTCATGCAGTCACTGGAGGTCAATAGGGTTGTCCAGCCACGTTCAACCATCTGGAACAAAGCAAAGAGTCATCCTGACTTCACTCATGCTATAGCTCAACTTGTTAGGATTTAAGGTGTGGCCCGCAAACTATAATCTACACTGAATATACAAAATATTAGGGACATCTTCCTGATATTGAGCTGCAGCCTCTTTCACACAATCCACATCTCAACTGTCTCAAAGCTTAAAAATTCTCATCTAACTCATGTTATCTACTAACTCTTTATCTAGATATAATAAGGGAAATCAATAAGGCATAATGGCTTTTACCTGGATTCACCTCAGGGCACTTCATGAAAAGAGTAGGCCTATGTGTCCTATAGGACACCTATGATAAATTTTAGAAGTCTACCATACAAATATCACAACTATCAACTACAGTATATTTAATATCCTATAGGAATATTACAGGAATATGATAGTAACACCATAGGATATAAAACAAAATCATAAAGTAGCCTTACACCATAAACTCACTATTGAATACCATAGCCAAACTATAAGTCCTTATAGTTTATTACAGGAATGCTTATGAGGCAAGGTGCAGAGGCAGTCACCGATTAAAAAACAAAACTTGCATTTTTAAGGCTTTGCTTTGCTCACTACACACTACCAGTCAAATGTTTGGACACACCCGATTGAATGTACTATGTTTTTCATTATCTTAAAGCCATTTTGATCTAAAGGTTTATGCTTAAAATGCTTAAAATGCTTGAAATTTTTTTTTTTTTAAAGACAAATAGTAAAGTTGATGCCTATGAATGCATTTCTTTCCAAAGCCTTTGCCTCTCCATCAAGACAAAGGGCAGCTACTTTAAAGAATCTAAAATATAACATAGTTTTGATTTGTTTAACACTTTTTTTGGCCACTGCATAATTCCATGTGTGTTATTTCATAGTTTTGATGTCTTTACTATTATTCTAAAATTTGGAAAATAGTCAAAATAAAGAAAAATGCAAAAAAAAACTATTGACTGTTAGTGTATTACCATATTATAAATTCCCCATACTATCCTTAGGACTCTAGTAAATTCATGGGGATAGGCTACCACAGAAAAAAAAAAAGAAAAAAAAAAAAAAAGGGGGGGGGGAAGTTTTGGAGCGGCCTCTGGTGACGTGCAGGGCCTGCAGGGCGGTGTTCTCAGGCACAGAAAGAGTCCGGCTGGGGTGTGTGAGCCACATCTGGAAGAGTCGCTAAAGAGAAAGCGTCTACAGAGCAGGCACTCAGTGATAGTTGCCCAACTCTTCACTTCAGCACTCCCTTTTCCGCGGAAACAAAAGCTCTACCTTTTTGTAAGTTGGACTATTTTGCGGAGCGCTTTTTCCTTTTGTTTTACTCAGTGAGCTGTTTCTTTTATTGACTTTTTCTCCACTCATACAATAGAGCCTTCACCCCTGGACTTTATATCGACTTTGGATTTATTTATAGCCTTCTCGCTCCGGCGTGAAAATGCTTCTAGGATATATAGTTTGCCGTTTTAACTGATTGAATCGGTCGTTTATCATCGCGGTATGTTTAGATGCGTCTATTGAGATTATGCTGATAATGGTTCAGGCTCATGTATGGCGGCATTACGCTGGAATGTTTTCCATGCAGATGGGTTGAGTTGTTTTCGAGCAGCGTGCATTGATTCCTCATGAATCACTAGTTACGGCTCATCATCTGTTTATTTGCGTGACTTATAACTGATCTAGCCTGGCCTTTCTCCAGTAGGCTACATTTTTCACTTGTTATGCAACCATGCATAACTGCACTTAATGAGATTTAATTAGTTCATTTTTACTTGTAAACCGATTATAAAAGTTCCATCTTTGAAAATCAAGATGATAATCGATTTAGTTCATTTATGCAGCCTGGTTTAAAGCTCAACATGGAACATTTCAGGTCCATCAGGAAGACATTATAGTCCTCCCTTCATGCTTTTCACGTTTGAATGTAAGGGGATACTTTTCCCAAAATGAAGTAAACATTGTGGTTGGTGCAGCAGCGAGGAAATAGCGCCACCTGGCGTCGCGATGAGCTGGTGTTCAGCTGCACATCTGACTGGGGCTTTGGCGGTAGGTTCATGTGTTTTGACTGATGCTCTTGTGTCTCCTGTGTGTCTCATCTGCAGATCTACTTGAAAATGCTGCTCATCCTTCTCGGAGTGCTTGTCTTGCACCTTATCATCCTGGTTCTTCTCTTTGTGTCGACAGCTGCCAATGTAAGTCGAAGTCTTGCTACCATTTTTCAATCCACTTTAAAATTGTGTAAGGACATGATATGAATAAATATAGTGTATAGCTGCTTTTTTGTCTGATTGTTACCTCTCCCTGTTGGCTATCATAGCACTAGGCTCTTACTCTTCACTTTGGATGCTGCAGAAGTATTATATGGTTGTGTGTTGTTGTGTTTACAAGGCCTGGACTGTAGGTGGGGGTAGGAGCACAGATCTGTGGTACAGCTGCCTCACAAATAATGGAGGCTACCACTGCAAACCAGCCAGCGATGAAGGTTAGTCAGCATCTGTCAACCTCTCCTGACACATACTATTTTACGCATTATGCCTTGATGAAATTGTGTTTACTGTGCAAATCCGTGCTCTCCGTCAGTATAAACCCAATGCGTTTCTGTCTGACTTCTAGACTGGATCCAGGCAGTGCAGGCGCTCATGGTCCTGTCCGTGCTCTTCTGCTTCTTCTCCCTCATCGCCTTTGTGTATCAGCTATTCAGGATGGTCAAGGGCGGACGCTTCTTCTTCACCGCCGTCTTCCAGATCTTGTCCAGTGAGTATGACTTCATCGCACACTGACAGGTCACGCCCTGAGCAGATGTGGGAGGCGGCAGCCAATGCACTGTTACTGTCAGAGAGTTGTGATATAATTAACTGTCACTTACAGTCCACCAATGAAATGGTAATTAACACAAACTCTCCTTTTATTGTGTTCTCTTCTCTTCTCTTCTCTTCTCTTCTCTTCTCTTCTCTTCTCTTCTCTTCTCTTCTCTTCTCTTCTCTCCTCTTCTCTCCTCTTCTCTCCTCTCCTCTCCTCTCCTCTCCTCTCCTCTCCTCCCCTCCCCAGGCCTGTTTGTGATGTGCGGGGCCATCATCTACACCGTGATGAGTCCAGATGGAGATCCGGGTGCGGCTTTCGGCTATGCCTACGTGTTGGCCTGGGTGGCGTTCCCTCTCAGTCTCATCAGCGGTCTCATTTATATCGTCCTGAGGAAGAGAGAATGAGAGAGGGAGGAGAGGAGGAAACGAGGAGGGGTAGCTAGGCGACCCCTAACCACAACACCGCACTGTGCCTACTGCCCACAGACCATAGACTGGCATCCCAACAACTCAACAAAAGTGCATGCGTCACTTTGATAGTGATAAACACAAAATGGAGACACCCGTCAGTGCTGGAGACTTCCTTTTTGCTCTATTTCAATTTTGTCACCATCACTTGAAAAATAATGCGTCCTGACTTTCAAACAGTAATTTGACAGCATTAGATATGTGTCCAGTGGTGACAGGGTGTCTCCAAAATGTGCTTAGAAATATGCAGTTGACGTATTGACTTTTGTTGCATACTGGCACCCCACTTCACTTCCACGTATCCATCATGTGTGATAACAAAGAAGAGTAATCCTGCCTTGCTTCAGTCCAAAGATGTACATAGTGTCTGTGGTTTTTAGACATATTTATAACATTTTTACATACCTTTTTGTACATAGTGTTGTCAAGTTACGTTGTCATGCTCATTTACGCGATAGAGCTTGTGTCTCTATCACGGTTCATACAGCTGTGCCAAAGAGATATCGCTTCAGCAGCCAAAATATCACGCTTTCTAATTGTTTTTTGTTTTGTTTTTTTGGTTGTCAAACGCTTTGGACCTATGTGCCTTTATTTGGAATATCTGTTTTATTTTTGAAGGAAATGAGAAAAATCCTCAGAAATCAAAATAAGAAGTGTTAAATGATGAGGTTGAAGGAATGAAGTTATTCTGAATTATCATTGTACTTGATATGCCAAATAGAAATTGTTTTTGCATTTTCTATTCTAGTTTTGAAAAATGGTGCTTTTTAATCTACTATTCTTGAAATGTATAGCCTACTTTGTGTGCCATTTTAACATTGTTAGCAAGTGTCTCGTGTCCTGTGATCAGTTTGCTTTGTACAAACCCAACTTTGCATTTTTTTGTCAGTATTCTTCTAAATAAACCTTTTTGAAAGAAATTCTGCTCACTGTTCAAAGTTGAACTCCAATTCAATGCATACTTCCTAGCGGTGGTCTACTTGGCAGAATGGACCACAAATACACCAGACTGATGGCATTTAGCCTAGTTGGCCCACAGTGCAGCACAGACCCAGCATTTCTGGTTTAGTCATCTTGTTCTGGACCAATGCTGGGTGTGCATATGGGATAGACTGAGAGTATTGAATGATACAAGTCTGACATGCAGTACTTACACATGGCTTGTTGTAGTAGTTAAACTGAACCACTGGGTGGAGCTGGGATACACTATAACTCTCTATCCTCCATCATTCACCTGAGGGAAGCACAACACTGTACTGTTGAAATCTCCAAGCACATCACAGTTATGCTTTGGCAAGATAAAGAATTCAATTTAAAGCAGTGACTATGTGAGGGAAAGTTTGTAAATCAAAATGACCAAGTGACCAATTTTAGCTTTTAAAAATGAAAAAATACATTGTTTCTGTATCATGTACAATATTCTACTGAATAAATTCTTTGTGATTTGAAATGAATTGAATGATTCTACAATATTTGTGCTTATTAAATATCATGGTAAAATAGCTTTTCCAATGGCTATATTATAAGAGTTATGTCCATTAATTTTCTGGCACCCAAACTATAAACAAACATGCTTAACTGAACACACAGATAGCTCCACCTGCCTACAACTTGAGGACCAGCCTATCACAATGCTGGAAACTTGGCACCATGTAGGCTACAGGCACTAAATGTTTCAGCGGACATCAAGGGGTATCGTTAAATGTGGTTGAGAAAAAATGTCTCAACAGCATTTCAAGGAATAATAGCAAAAAAAAAAAAAAAAAAATCAATACAAAAAGCAGACATGTTTTCCTCATTAGCCACTACGCAGAGGATTGTGGAGCTTCTTGGAGAAGACAGCACCACCATCTTACATATCAAATGTCTGACTTACTACACATCAGAAAACTCTCATCACATGAAAATATGCTTGCACATGTTTTTATGTCAATTTAATTAAGAATTCTGCATTTTGATCAGGCAAGTAATACCTGCTCTGGGAAGCACATCAGATACTCCAATCAGCTGTTCAGCCCAGTGGTGGCACTTATATCTTATGTAATCCAAGCAACGCTCTGGTTTGGGGTAAGTTACTGTAAAATAATTGGACACTGAGAATTGAGGAAGGTGCAGGTATGACCATTGGATGGCAGAAGAACCTATAATCCAGTGTGCAAGTATTAGTTTTAGTCTGCAGCCCCGGGGAAGAGCCCAACAAATGGATTCTGTCCACCTTCTAATTCCACTTATCCACTAAATTTTGTTACAAACGTGGAAAATTAAAAAGTCCAAAGCTCTCGTTAACCTTAGAAAATTAATCAAACTACCATCCAAAACTAAGCGCAAATGAGCATTGAAGCTGTTAATGTGGGATCATTAGGCTGCTCACTGAACTCTCCCATAAGGAGTCTCATCTCTGCAAGCAAGCACCCTTTACTTCTATCTGAATAACAGCACACACAAATTACTTGCGGTTCTAAGAAGCGAGCCACAGCGACTTTTTGCACCAGGCCTTTTTGCTGTGTAATCACAAAGCTGGTCAAAGGGAAGACAGCAGTGCTACATCAGGATGTGTTATTTACTCATATTTATTTGCAGTAAATTACCCATTATGTATGCAAACATTTCCATGCAACAGGTTAGATTTATTGCAGCAAGATCAATCAACAAAGCAATCAGCCAATGAAAGCCCATGCGATGAGGATAATAATATCAAAGGATCCCATTGCCTGAAATTCCACTAGGTGGTGACTGTTACACACTTTTGTCTTCTTGTCATTCATTGTCCCTTGTCCCAGTGTTTTTTCACTCAGCACAAATTAAACAACCATGTATGAGTTGTTATTTGAGACATATGGTATAAAACATATTGCTGTTTCTCTCAAAATAAGGGTTACAAATTTCCCCATTCTATTTCCTGTTTAAAGCATACAATACTGGCGTAACATGACACTAATCCTCTCTCGTGTTATTTCCCTCTCAGAAGTTTGACATTGCAGTGGATTATTGAAATAGGATTCTGCCTTTGATCTAAAGGAGTTCAGGATGTCTTTTACAGACACAAAGTTTATGAATGCCAGTGTTCAAACTTTACAAAACTACAGTACGCACATGATGTTTGAACTACAAAATGATTGCAGAGCTCTCTGACAGCCATCTTTCCCAGATGAAATAGTCAGTCTGATGTGTTGTGTTGCGATATGTTTATCATTAGCGTGAGTAGAAGAAGAGGTGGATGCACTGCTGAGGAAGTGGGTGAACTGAGACCACATTTGGTGTTTCAGTGGATGTAAACTGCAGCAAATCACGATGAATAAGTTAAATGTTGTAATGGTAAAGAGGTCAAAGCGTCTGTCGTCTGAAACTGTCAAATCATTAACCTGAGGTTGGCTGCTACTGATGAGGCTTGAATGCCACTTGATCTCACACTGCTGAGTCTCCCCCACACACTCTGAATAGCAGTTGAATAATTTTCAATGAAAAATAATTAACAACCATTTCACTCTGTATGGAATCGTCTTGGGTTTTTCAAATCAAGGACGCATAATTTAGCACGCATTAAAGCTACAGACCCCCAAATCTGAGAATATTTTTATTGTTAGATATGATTTTGTCCAGAATTCCATGACTATCTGTATTGTAGGTAGAGAGATAACAGTGACACTATGATCAAAATAATCATTCTCCTACATTCTCTAATTGTGTTAACATCTTGTAAATTAAATAATGCTGAAGTTTAACAATTCATCAGTCTGCTGGAGACCCCCTGGAACCCCCTCAAGGACCCCTGATGGTCCCCAGACCCCAGGTTGAGAACCACTGTTCTATACAACAACAAAAGCAATTCCCCTAAAGTTGTGTGCCAGAGGACTATGTTTTAGCATGGTTAAGCCACTTTCCTTCATATTAGTGTAAATGGAAAGCAAGCTGATTGGTCGATATAAGACTAAGAGTTCGATATACTCTGTATCTCTGTGGATACCTTGAATACATGATGACTGGATGGTGCACTTACAATGCAGAACCATTCTAGCTTTCATATTGATGCTTGACTGCTTGACATGAATCAGACCTCCAGTCTCCAGTCTGGTGTATAGAGATGACACCAGCAGCCATGAAACATAAACACCACAAGATCCTTCCTGTTGGAAACGTTTTTTAGCTGCCAACCAGGCGGCTAGTTGTAATCACCATTAGCTCACATACTAATCAACACCGGCTGTGCACACAGTCATAGCCGCGCAAACATGCATACATGTGCAGAAAAACACACGTGCAAACATGCATATCCACATGTATTCACAGTCATGCCCACACACACACACACACACACACACACACAAACACACGTCTCACCCCAGTCAACCTAACATATGGCAGGTGTTTACAAAAGTTCACATCTTCTGCTATGTGAGTACACACACACACACACACACACATACGCAAATAGCTCACATCCTACACATCCTAGGTGCTTATTACAACACATCTAATTAGACTGCTGAACATACAGCCCAACGATTAAAATCCCATTCTCAGGTTCATTGGTTAAAGGAGCTCTTCCTAACTTCATCAGCACCCGACACAAGAGAGTGGCCAGTTAATGCAGCTCCGGTAAAAGCCCGTGGGCATACTGATAACATATTGGGGATGTCAAGAAAACTCCGGAGGCCTATAATGGCCTCACAGCTCCATTTCAAACGTGGTTAACCTTAAGGGTTATTTATCACTGGGAGGGTCACTGGGGGGCACTTAGTATTTACTGCAGGACATGCAGGAGGATGGGGGAGAGGGGTGGGGTCAGTGCGGGGGTTGAGAGGAAGCCACCCTCATCGCCATCCACTTGGTACGTGCTTTTGTGGTTGCATACATACATCACCACTTAGTAAAGGCCAGGATATTTCACAGACACGTCAACTCTCCTTTGCGTTAAACTGTTGCAAAACAAGAGCCAAGGACATTAAGATGTTGGCTGCCAAGTGCCTTCTTGGTATCCCAGGAACACATCAGGATCATTTCCATAAGTCTGAGGTTGGGATTTTCTCTGGCGAGGCAGTAATGGTCATGAAGCAGCATGTACAATGGGCCGCAGCCAGCTGATGGAGCCCTGAATAGGACATGCGAGGACTTTAGAGGCAGCCACAGCCCTCCTCTCTCTTTTTCTCTTTAGATTTGTTGCCTTTCTATCCCGGGTGTCTGTCTCCCGGATCAAACCCCGGAGCCTTCAGATGTGGCTAAACGATAGAGAAAATGGGCAAGCCGAGTGTATTCAAAGCTGATTTCATCACGCCCATAAATCTCGGAGAAATCAAAGCCCATCTTATGCCCGCCCCTCTCCTCTCCCTTTGTCTTGCTAATACACATTAGAGTGCGGCTGGCTGCCCACTTTGACGGCAGCCGGGGACAGGATCTGGGCAGAGTTGCAGATGTGGAACCTGGAGGCACCTTTGACCCGTGACCCCTGCCGTTAAATCCTGCCGCTAGCGTCCGCCCTCGACCCCCGCCATGCACAGGAATCTCCCAGCTCCGTTTCCTGCCCCAAGCTCAGAGGGAGGCACGGAGATATATAGGTGGAGGATGACAAGTGTAGGAGAGACAAGAATATATCTTGTTTTTCCACTTCATATAAATGTGTTCTACATAAGCACCTAGTACATGCACATGGCCACACATGCAGTCGCATGCACACACACAAACACACACACAAACCACCTACACACACACACAGACACACACAGACACACACAGGGTATGAATGCATTCTAGGTTAATTAGGAGCATGAATATAAAAGGCATGCTTCAAATACACTAAATTACCCATCTTGCACGCTCTTGGGTGTTGCATAGTTGCATAGAAAAGAGCAGGGCACAGATGAGACAAAGCCTTCTTCAACCGTCAGCCATCAGGAGTGACAGAGGGGCTTAACGCACTTATTCCCCTGTTAAAATGATTTCATAACTCACCACGCCCCCACAGCCAATAGATTTAATATTGCACCAACTATTGAAAGCAAAACCTCAAACACTGCATATGGATTTGAAAAAAAAAAATCTATTTCCTGTATTTCTTCACTTAATAGGGAAAAAGTTTAAAAAACAGCATCACAATTTGTATTCACTCAGTCCCAAGTGATGCTGAATAATATTTGATTCAAAACATCGCTCCTGTAACTTGAGACTTAATCAAAACAATGTGTCCATTAATAATTCAGCGCCAGCAGCAAGATTCAACCAGTCTCAATCGTTGAGTAAGATTATTCATATAATGGTGGAGAGGTGGTTGCATGGAAAAAAAAGGAGAAAAATCAATTATTCACTGCTGTTTTTTACACACATCAAAACAGGTTCCATAAATACCATGGAGGAAAGTTGGAACCCATGGTAACATTTGGTGCCTCAATGTGGTGTGTGTGTGTGTGTGTGTGTGTGTGTGTCAGTATGTGTGTCTGTTTCTGTGTGTGCTTGTGTGTGTCCTCTCTCTCTCTCTCTCTGTCTCTCTCTCTCTCTCTCTCTCTCTCTCTCTCTCTCTTTCTCGCCCTCTCTCTCACACACACACACACACACACGGACTCAAACACAGAAAAGCTGTGTGACCACACTAGCCAGCTAAATAGTCCTTCTAATCCAACACTGGTGGCTAACAAGGGTTTCTATACTAGTGTGACGAGGCTACTGAGGCAAACATTTCTCCTTTAATTATACAACTGTGAGTCTGAGAGTATCTGTCTTGCCGCTCTCTGGTGTTTTCAGGCCTGAGCAGAACTCCTCCAAATTAGAGAGCGGTGTGACAGTGCCGAGATGCATCACTGTGGGGGAACACGGAACAGTGGTTACACGGCTACTGATCCATTTATGGACCTCAAATACACTCCCCACAGTGGGGTTGGAGATGAAAATATGCAGATAATTTGAGAGCGCTTGTGAGAGCTTGCACATGTACGCACATGAGGATTATTACACACTCAAAGTGGCACTAAAATGATTTGAAAACAAGATGCAGCGCGAGCGCCAAGAGATTCTCTTCTCTTCATACATAATTTAAGCAACAATCACCCCAAAATTAAGTTAATAAATGTATCTGGTCATTTTGTCGTTGAATATGATAATGTGACTCCGCTTTGACACAAGTAACTAGTCTGCACTCCCATTAAGCACCAGGCAACTGCTCAGTGTTTGACAGTAAGGCGGATTCGGAGGGTGACAGTAAGGAGGGAAATCTCTTGCCATGCCCAAAAACTATATTCCTAGAATTAATGTCCAGGATTTGACTGTATCTGCTGCATGCTAATTAGGGCTCATAACTTCAGCCAATACCATTTAAAAGAATTTAGAAGACGTCAACTTCAGCGGCCTCAACTCACTTCAACTCAGCGTGCAATGAATACTGTACCTGTTTATTGCGTGTTGTTGCAGTGGATTATCTTTCGTGGTGTTATTTATCTGATGTCTGTATGTCACAAGACGAATTTCCTAACGGACCAATAAATCAGTCAATCAATCAATTCATTAATTTAAAATATAATACTGCCCAAACACTGGCATAGTGTGAATATCATAATGTTGTTGCTATTAGTTAATTTTATAGCCCCTCTCATATCCTGATGTCTACTTGTTCAAATGCAGGAAAGTTTTCACTGTAGATAGATAGATAGATAGATAGATAGATAGATGACTCTTTCCCATGAGACTCTAGTGGCATGGAGGTTAGTGCTCTCGGGGGGGTGCTCAGGTAATGTCAAATGATTCGATCACAGCCAGTCATCTCTCAGTGGGCTAAATGGGCCTGAGTGGCTGATGGGATATCTGCTATCTGCTAGCAGATCAAATGAAGGATGGCTGTTGTGGGCCAATCAGGGGTCAAACAGAAGTAGCTATGTTATTTCAACCTCACTGACCCTGGCTGGTGGCCCCAGCCTCCCCAGTGGATTTGAGAGTGCATGGGGAGTTGAGACTGGCCTAGGTGTAGCTATGGGGAGTGGGTGTCTTTGTTTGTCTTCCCAGCCTGGTCGCCCTTCTCTGGTGACTGATGACCAGAGTCCTGGTGGCCGCTGAAGTCTGGATTAATGAAGGCTAGCATTACACCCTCGGCAAACACTCCACTCCCAGAACTTCAGAGAAAGGGTGGCTGAGACTGTTCCTTAAACTAGCCGAAAGCTTCACATACTCAGACACAGACACACACACACACACACACACACACACACACACACACACACACACACACACACACACACACACAGGTAGGTCGAAAGGTTGTGACCATTCGCAGCCGGGTCCCAGAAGCTATCAGCTCCGTCTCATCTCTGCTCAAACAGATAGCCGGAGTCTGTGCCTGGATCACTTTCTTATCTCTGTCTATCTGGGTCTGTGGCCCCACTGGTGGGCCGCTTCCTCAGCAGTAAAATACTGTGGACTGCCTGCAACCTTTGATTAGATGTAATAGCCTACTTCCTCCCTCTTCTTCTGCTTTGTCACTGGACCTCCACAAGCCAGGTTAAGTCTGAATACTCTCATCCTCATTTGACCTCAATGGAAAAAATGGTTGAGGACAGTCAGTCTTTGTCTGCTGCAAGAGAGCCTCAAGGTTTTATATGAGGCATCTGCTGTTGCCATGCTGAAGTCCGCACAAATTTGTAAATGACCAGGTTTTATCAGCCAGGAAATGTTCACTTACAAGCCCAGTCCAGAGTCGGAGCATAGCACCACTTGTGGCATCAAGAACACCCCAAGCTCCTAGCTTTGTCAAGGTTTATTTCAACAGCTTCAAGATGTTTATTCACTCTAAAACAGATTTACTTAGATGATGATACAATGACTGACAGAATGTAACAGCTAAAGAGGCATGTTAAATATGTTTTGACATGTAAGTGAAGAGAGATCTAAAGTAGCAAAGAGATCATTTTCCATCCAGTCCAGCCTGACAAGAATTTATGTGTATATACCCCTTATTGATATTCTCAAGAATTACAGATTGGGGCTTTAAAGAGTGTTGATGCGAGAGAGACTGGACAATGTAAGCAGCACGAAGGCCAGAAAACCTTTCAAAGCTGTTGGCATAAACCTGTAAACATCCGAGAATCCCTGTTGTAAGCAGCCCGTCTAAACGTTGTTATCCCAGAGTTAACCCTGTCAATGAGGAGGTTCAGACCCCTAAACATTAAGACAGAGAAAGAGAAGGAGACAGACAGAGCCACAGAGACAGAGAGACGAACAGAGAGAGGATGAGAGCAGAGATCCCAGGTTCAGACAGGGTTAATGGGTTTCCCCAAACGTCTGTATAGTGCAAATATTGACATCGTCTCATCTAATGACCGGGTCCATGTCTGGTCTCCCCTCCGGTCAAGCTGCCTATAGCCCAAACAGCCCAAACAGCTGCACTAGTATCGCTCCACTTCTGCCCTGAGCAAATCCAGACCAGTCTGGATGTACCACCACCCACAGCACTAATGATTACCCAGACTGCACGGCATGGGAGTTGTAGGCAGGGGTATGGACCAGATTCATACCCCCAACTTTTACCTTTATTTAACCATGCAGGTGAATAAAATCAAATTCTTGCGATCAACAACAACATTCTTATCAATTCTCTTAGTGAGTGTATATCCTGCATGCATACATATCAGTATTGCATGGAGAAAAGGAGTGGAAGGATGGATGCATAATGAGTTTGGCATTCGTTACCTGAGAACGATCTGAGAAACACGTTTGATGAGAAGCGTGTAACAATATCTTCTGCAATCCTTTCAGCTAATATAAGATTATAATTTGGGCTGGGGAGAAATGTTTATTTAATTGTATGAATAACATAATCACAGTTCAACCACTGGATTATTGGATAACAGGTTAATTTTAGACATGTTAGCGGCTCAACATGAAATATAAGAATCAAGATAATTATCCACAAGAGGGTATTGTGAAAGCCAATTAATCTCACTTTTTCACAAAACAATGAGAACAGGTTATTAAAGTTATCAAACAAGAAGTGTAAGATTTCCACCAGTCACTCTCAGCTCTTCAGAAAAATGATTTGTTGCCTCCTCACAAAACAACCCAAAACAACACATCAGTTTTCTATCATGCGGCTTGTGTCGAAATAACAGCTAAGTGAGACAAGCCCAGTTATATCATAAGCCTCCAACTGCCTCCGATTCAATTTCTCATTGATAGTGGCAGGCAAAGAAACTGCCCCGGGCCCACACAAGGCTGTGAACCCTATAAATGTGTTTTGGAAAACTCTTGGTCTGGTGGGCGAATTGTGGTTAAGCAAAAAAACACTTAAATAGTTAGTCATTTCAGTGTCTTCAACAAAACATGCCTCTCCCAAAAACAGACGCACCCTGTACAGCTGGCATGCACCTCAGAACTGCCTGCCATGTCAATGGCTACTGGAAAATGACTTAATCTATTAGGCCTGTGTAGGCAAATGCCATATTATGTGCAACTTCAGTGCACAAACCCTTAATATACTCTTTGATGCAAGTGGTATTCTCTCCATTCATACATTGAGAACCTAATTTATTATGAAAGCATCAAAATACAGCGGCAGCTTTGGATCAAATCAAATGAAACTTCCCTACAAACAAACAGAGTCATGAAAAGCTTGATTGCTTATTCATCTTCAAAAAGGCGGGCAGACACATTCTTTGGATATCTAAGAAGCCTCAAGTGGCAATGGCAAACAATGGTGATCATTGGCGCTATCATAAAGAGCATCGGCTAATGAGCCAGTTAACCTTTCACCCCGCAGACACAGAGGCTACTGATTGGCCCGTGAAGCCGAGCGTGAAGCCGAGTGTCACCTCCATCACAACAGGATGCCAGAACTCTGCGGACAATCATCTGTTTTGTTTCCCTTTTTTGTTACACGGTCTGCATTTAGCACAAGCATAGACGTGCTTTGACAGACACACGTCTAATACCCACTGAAAACATAATGCGCATTCAATGTGCAATGTATGACTTACTTCTTCGTGTAAGAAAGGAAGGGGAGTGAGAAATATGAAGATGTGAGAGAGGAAACAAAATGGGGTAGTTTTGTATCGCCTGAAGAAGTCATGGCTCAGTAAACCACAGAATTCCACCCCCCTCTGCTTTTCTTTTCTTTTTTTAAATCCCTCAGAATTAGATGAAAATGTTTCCCATTCCCTAGCTACTCTCCACTTCTTCACATTTCCTGCTCTTTTTAAGCAGTTTCCTCCAATGTCTGTAAACTTGGCCAGAGAAAAAAATTTATGATTGTTTTCTCCTCAGGTTGCAGCTGAAATTGATGGATGTCAGAGCCTTGACCCTTTTTTGCTGGCTGGATGTAAGGGAAGTATAACCTGAATACGTTCCATTGATCTGTCCAAGAAAAAGAAGTCTGCCTTTCTGTGTATATAACAGTACAGATATATGAGTTACTTATCTTTTATGTCTTTCATTCACCATCTGTACTTACTTACAATCCCACAAACATCTATATCCATTTGCTGGCTAATAATTTGAGAACACCAAAGATGTTAAACAAACTGAGTCACAAATTGCAGGCTCTACAAGATATCCCTCTGTCTTTGACAATAGCATTGATTGCCTTTACAGCTCTATTGGCACCCAGAGTGTGCTAATATAACGTTTCTATCTGTGGCTGTCAAGGAAGCCTTCGACAAGTCCAAAGTTCACACCGTGTTTGGTGTGCTGAGTTCACAGCCCCCTTTGACATAACGACGGGTGGTGGAGTAAACAGTCTTATCAACACTAAACTTCTGAGTCATAAAAAACAGGATTCATGGGAAGAGGCTCTGGGTTAGGGAGAGGTGAGATGAGGATTTGTTGGTTGTAAAGTCCAGGGTGAAGCACAGTGGTCAAGTGCTGACCTCTCTGGTTGGTCTCAAAGCTGTACATCATCACAATGAAGCGTAACAACAGGTAAGCAGTCAATAAGTCATCATGGGCCACGTTACATATGTCACACACACAAAATCACACATGGATAATGTTGGCATCCAGCTTATCCTTTAAAAAGATATGGCAAAAGAAGGAATTATCAGACAGGATTGACTTGAAAATATGAAATAATATGAGAATCATCTTTTGATATCGCTTTTCATTTGCCAAATACACATGCACAAATATGCATACAAACAAATACACATGCACAAACACACACACAGACACACACATAAACACATACAGAACAACTCAGCACAGCACAACATATTGATGAAGGCAGTTATGTGCCACGTTAATCAGAGAAGCCATCAAGAGTGTGATAGGAGGACTATGCAAGGGCAAGACTGTATGTCACACATTCCTACCTCTGCCCTCTATTTCCCATGGGCACACCAAGCACCGTAAATCTGATCTGGCCATAAAACTCTGCCTCAACAGAGACACAAACATTAAGACGTAAACACAGCCACACACATACTGTAGATACACAGGTGTGCGTGCTTACAGATACATGCACGTGCACATGTACACGCACACAAACACACATACTCACACACACACACACACACACACACACACACAAAGCACTTTTTAAAGGTTTTAAAACTCTGATTAGCCTTTACAACTCTATCCCTATCATGACTATGAATATGAGTTGAACTCGTCGTAAAACTCTCTCATAAATGTTGGTCGTAAACATTTCCAAATAAAAACAAGCGTACTGTCCATGTGACCCGCATACTGCAACCTCACACATAAACACAAAACACACCAAGCCGGTACGTGCCTGAGAGCTGCGGCCTCGCACCCTGTCCGGTGTGTGTGCGGCTGCTCGGTTTGCCCACACCGACCCAGTCAGAGCAGCCGGACCACAGCGGGCTCACGTTGGGCCTATAAGGGTTCCCCAGGTCCCGTGCAACCGCTGCTAATGATGAGTGGTGAGTGGAGCCAACCAACCCTGACGGCTGCGGCTCCCCACACCCGCTTTGATCTCGGTGCAAGAGCCTAGCTCCAACTGTAAGGCAGGATGTCACAGGATGCCTGTCGTGGGCTGCATGAGGTCGGGGTTGACACTTCAATGACATGGTGCACCAGAGTGAAATGTGTCCCCATGCTAGGTGCATTCCTGTGGATAGGGCCTCCATTAGCACACATTCCAGTTAAATCGAAATCGTGCGGTTTCCAACTTGTTTTGAGCTTTTAGTGGTGCGTGTTTTTCATTGTTGAATTGTGTATTAATTTAGTCAGGAACATGGATTTTTGCTGCTGTTGGGTGAAAACGTCTCCAAAATGTCATTTTTTGCATTTTTGAGTTTGAACAATTGGTTTTTAAAAGGTTTCATCAGCCTAAGGGTTGTAAAAAAAAATTGTCCTATTGAGGAGCATGTAATCCTTTATTTAAAACATTGAAATCACCAAAGTTGAAGTTACGAGTTTGTCGCTAAATGCGCCAAAATGCATTTAGCAAACCTGCCAGCCTGAACTTCTTATCCATGTATCACAAATTGACAATTAACACCTCATTAAATTTCTGAACATGATGTATTACGCGAAAACCAGGCGGTTGCTGAACTTTGAGCTGGATTCAGGTCGTGCATTGGAGTAATCAGTGAGAGGTGGCCATGTCAGCTATTATACTGCCTTCAGTTTAAATTAAGAAATTGGTGGTGTGCACTTGCTTCCTGTCTTTTAAGAAGCTTTTTGAAAGATTAATTGCTCCAAACCAGGCTCTTATAATGTAGGTCAGATAGTGAGCTTTATTTTAGTCTGTTCATTAGTTGTAGGAGGAGAGGAGAGAGGGAGGAGAGAGAGAGAGAGAGAGAGAGAGAGAGAGAGAGAGAGAGAGAGAGAGAGAGCCCTTTGAAAGGAGTAAAGCTCTCAACCTTCTGAGCTAGTCATGCTGTCTCTTGGTGGAAGTTGACTTCTTGATGAGCTAAAGGCGATTTTTCAAAGTTCGTAGGGCATGAAGCCATCTCTAAAGCTGACAGGTCTTTGATCCTGCGGTTTCCATGATTTGTTTCTGATTAATGTGCAGTTTAGTCCTTTCTTTCATGTGGATACACCTCCTACCCTTCACACACACGTGCACACACACACACACACACACACACGCACACACACACACACACACATACTCATGCTTAGCTCTAATTCAGTGCCTGAATAAAGCCATGCAGCACTGACAGACCAAGTCAGAAGGAGAAAGCCAGACAGCAACAAAGAGCAGATTCCAAACAACAGCATCCCAGCGCTGTAGGGGAACAGTCCGCTTTCCTCTGGTTCAACTAGCTGAGAGAAAAAGGAAAGATGAATGTCCCCCTCCAGGCAAACATGTAAGAAATAAAACATAAGGAGGGAATTTGCAAAATAAGGGATTGTTGACTAACCTGCTACTGGAGAGGGGTTTCATTGAGAATATACTGTACAGTGTATTGTACATACACTATGTCAGTCAGTGGATTTACCCACTCGATATACACTTTAGTAGTCTTAGTACCAGGGATATGTATGATTTTATTTGCCTTTAGAGATCTATGAAAATGCTTTTACATCTCCTTACAAGACAGAAAGGGAAGACAGTCAAAATCTCCTATAAATGTATTCAACATTAGAGATACACCATGGCATGACAGTTGAACTGCAACCCCTCTGTCTCTGTTAGGAAAGTGGAAACCAATTTTCACAGAGCATACCTCTGATAGACCTGAAAGCTGTGGGCAGCAGGAGCCGAAATGTCTGAATCATAAAAGCATTGTTGTCCTGGGAGGGCATTTTAGAAAAACAAAATGTTTTGAACTGGTAAAGGAGAGGAAAAATAAATCTCAAGAGTTAGCTGACCGCCTCACACCAAAAACTAGCAATGCTTCTGATGAGTAATGAGTCGGAAAAGTGGCCACACGTGCAGCCCATTTTGTGAAGCCGATATAGTCGTTACAACGATAATAATAACTGCATCATAGCAGACATGATTGAATTAGTCTGCCTCGTCTCTCTTAATATAGAGCAAGTCCCAGTTCCCTGAGCCACGGGTCACTGGTCAGTGGAGCTGCTGTATCAAGTGACCAGGCCCACTGACCAGAGAGGGACGCTAACTGTTAAACTGCTTTAAGTTAATAGGTGGATGTAGTGGTGATAATGTCCCAGTAGATGTAGGATGACATTAACTAGTTCAATGTGTGTGTGTGTGTGTGTGTGTGTGTGCCTGCGTGTGCGTTTAAGCAATGAGGACATGAGTTACAGAGCCGAACGAACCACCCACCCACATTCTCATCCCTCCCATCCCTTCCTCTCAGTGTGATCAATGTGCAGCGTGGATGGCGGCAGCAGAGGCCAAGTCCTGAGAGCCGGAGCCAGGCGGGGCGCACGGGATCGAGCGGGTGGTCGTCTGCGAGCCCGCTCCATAAAACATCTCTCTATACACGAGGTTAGGAAATATCCCTGGCCCTGTGTTTAAGAGGTCCCTGCTGGATCTGATATTTTTGGCTTCTCAGATCTTAATTACTCTCCGGCTCAGTGTTGGAAGGGCTGCTGCGCTGTAATCCTTTTAATCATTCAGCCGTCACTGGGAGGGAATAGACTTAGCAAGGCAAACACAATGCAATTCAAGGTACCTACCTAAATGACTCAACAGCATGTTCTTTGCCTTTCACCAACCAGCAGCAATTCCTGATGATCTTATTTATTTAAATTTTTCTTATTTATTTTAGTTTTTTTGGTGGATTAAATTCTCAAACTCCTCACCAGATTTAATGACAGATAAGGCCGTTTCAATATCTCCAGCTCTGGAAAGGGCACAAAAACATTTCATAAAAGAAGAACAGCAATAAAGTCTCATTAAGATGTAGGAAGCGGTGCATAATGAACAGTGCTAAAGTCAACCAGAGCAGTACTTCAGGAAACTTTGTCTTTTCTCAAAACAATGACAGACAACTCTAAAGTGAGACTGGGAGCCGCCCCTCCTGACTTTGTGACACTAGCTGTGACAAGTTAGAAAAAAGATTTCGAAACCCATTTATACGAGATCACGGTTTTATATCGGTGGTAGCCTATTTGATCGAAACAAACCTTGATGGGTCTGGAGCCTCATACCTCTCAAACCAACGCAGGGGCACTCAGCCTCCTCAACACCGGCGTTGATGTTAATGTAACACGCACCCACTGACAGGTTAAACAGAACGTGGCAAATGAAGGGAAATAACAACAGTAGAACAAAGACAGTTTCTCCCCTATAGATAGGATGGGTGACCTAGATAAAGATGTCTCCCGTGGTAAGGACTACAACTAATTCCACTCTGCAACAACAACCCTCCTGTCCCAAACGCTGGCATTTGTTGAAACACAGAAAAAAAGAATATGAACCTCTTGACTGTGCACCTCATTACTTATCGGGCTGAGAGTCAACATCAAGGGTAACACAGGGAGGGAATACACTGGGGATGACGCAACACATCTATACACTTCTGTAGATGCTAGAGATGATAATGAAGACTTCACTCATTCTCGACATTATATAGAGGTTCTATATGTTGTGTGCCAATGTGTTGTAAAGTTATGCCAGAGCAACTTCATCACACACAAAAAAAAGGCAAGAGAGGAGATCAGAGAGGAGGTTTTATAATAGTTCCTCTACATAACTTCGACCAGCTGGCGTACACCCACAGAGTGGAAAAACTGGGCTTCGGGGGTTTCAGCCTGTTGTCTCACAATGTGACTAAATGGAAGTCATTAAAGGGAAACTGGTGGAGAGTAAGGTTTTTGAAATAATTACAGGATAATTGCTGAGGCTTTTAGATGTGGTATGATGCAGAGCAAGCTTGGTTATGGAGGGAAGGAAGAGGGGGAGAGGGAGGATACTGGAGCAGATTCTCAGTATTTTGGTGGATCTCTGTGTGGGGAGAGTTGAATTGGGCTAGACAGGCGGAGAATCATTCTTTGGCAGTTGCACTGTTTGGCAAAATTAATGACCATGGTTTGTTTTACATAATGTAGGTAAGTCCGTGGTTGGCATCAGGATTAGGCTTTCTCTCAACCCATCTTACATGTTTTGCATTCCTGCCTGTTTCTCATTGGAGCTACAACTAAAACCACAAAAGAGCAAATAAGAGTCGTGGAAAAAGACATGAGAGTTTGTCATCTCGGTGACAATGAGTGACAGCACACCCCTGAAACCATGGCAACACGAGGAATTCTACTCAATAGACCCCGTGACGAATCAGGACCTTGATGTTCACTGCCTTCCAATTGAAGACGGCTGGGGGAGGGAGATCGAGGACAGAGCTCATTCAGACCAGGAATGGCTCTCAAGCTTTATATATGAAATTAAATTTGATAGCAGGAATGGCGTCCATTTATATTGGGGATTCATTTGATTCTCCCTATTATGAATCCTCAATTAAGGGTGCGCAGGATGTACGAGTAGTAGCAGTTTTACAGAAGGCTGTCAACATTTATATCACTTCGAATGTTGCAAAATTCCTTTAACCTTTTGTACCATTGTATGCATAATAACGATGAGTGTGATATAGGACCAGCGTCACACTCGGCATGGTTTGAAACTATAGGTGCTATGTATTATCTAACAGGCAGATGGTGATGATTAAGCGCCCAATTTCACACCGGTTGCTACAGGCAGGATTGTAGTTGGTGGAGGAGCAGAGCATTCTGGGATGCTGACGGGGTTGATTCAGGTGGAGCCTCATACTGTGGCACCCCGGCATCAACTTGCCACCAACAGTAAACAGAAACCTTAAAAAAAAATGACAATGAAATACTGCATTCTAGTTGGCAGACGTTGAGGACTTTTGAAAACAAGCGGAAGAAATGCGAAATATTCAAGGGGAGATAAGCGATCCGGCTGTATGGATACGAGATAAACAGTCTGGTGGAGGGGTCGTCTTGGGAAATTCCCCGCTCCATTCTGACATTGCTTTAATTTCCGTTTAATCCCAGGAGCAGGAGTTTAACGAACCAATTAATTGCAAAATCAGATTAAATCCCTGAAAGTCTTGAAATTATCTCAGTGTTAAGTGTTTCAGATGCTCAAGGCACGCATGAATATTATCGGCCCTACTTAATTTTTACTGTAAGATCTCTGTTAGAAGCCAACAAGTCCTTGAATCATGAACTCCCACTAACTGCCCTCCTTATCCTCGGCCACAGTCCCACAATGAAATATATCCCGCCACACAACTTTATTAAATATAATGTCATATGGGGCTTGTCTGTGCCACAGCCAGAAGGAGCTGTCCTATTTTCAGACACAGTGTTTTAAAAATATTCTTATCTCTGGCACACATATGTACAGATAAATGTAACTGTCTGGTCCTGAGGCCAGTTTTACACAGCTCAGCCCATGCGATGTCCTACACTCCAGATTAGCAGCAGCTAAAGGGCGAGGATCCCCCTGGTTGGCCTTGCTGGAGGTTGCAGACAGACAGCAGGTAGTCCAGTCAGTAATCCCACAGAGGGTCTCCCATCCCCCTCACTGCTCAAGGTCCAAATCTTGGATTATGAAGGTGACATTGGTTCATAGAGAGTAGGGGACTATGCACACCTCATCACAGAGAAAGCAGGATAAGACTGGAAAAGCTGTTAGATGTCTGAGCTGTGTGGGGTTACAGGTGGCAGTGGCCAAGCCGCTAATGCTAATTTTCTATCATTTGTCCAGCATTTTTTTTTTGGTGTTTTGACAATGTTGCACATAGAAACATAGAAATCAGTTGATCAGACGTGAGCACTGTGGCACAATTACAAAGCCATAATGGTTTTGCGATTGGAGACTCAGCCAGCAGGCATGGTGATAAAGTCATTAAAAAGGCATGCCACAGGGATTTGGAGAGGAGCGGTCTGGCCTAATGGCGAGCCCACAGTGGTACCAGGCAGGCGGGCGACTGCAACAAATAGTGTTGGGAGACCACAGAATGAACATTAACAACAGAACCGCCTGTGTTGGTGAGAGGGCACTTCTCCCTCAGTCTCTGTCCCCTGGAGAGTCTCTGGTTACAACATGTAGATTTCACTGGTGGTGATGCAACTGTCTGTCTGCACAACATCACCGCGGCTGTTTGCCTTCTGGACAATGTGCACTGATAAGCCGTTCTCGACCCTGTGTTTATACTGAAATAAGAAAATCTGTTAAACATGAAGTATTATGTGAAGAATTTAACTTGATCAGAGTTGGCAACACGATGAAAGAAATGAAAGAATATCTGAACAACTCCAAAACTGGGATTTAGGGGCATGTTGAGTGCCATATGTGAAGTCCAATAATCTCATTGGACAAAGCCTGAAGCCCTGCGAGAGCATTGGGGAAATCAGCTGTTTGCACAATGAGCATGTGGACTTAATGGTTTAAAGACAAAGAACAAAAGATTTTACCTTCTGGACACTTGACTGCAACTACAACAGAAGAATCCAGGGTAAATAAAATTCCTCTGTCAAGATGAGTACAGTATCAAGTGGCATTGTAACAACAGGTTGAAACACTGACAAGCACATGAGCTCACGCTATGCTAATGCAAGAAAGGCTAATTAAAGTCAAAGTAATTTGCTAAATCAAAATTGTGATTAAAAAAAGGTCTGAGAACTCTTTACCCATCTGTTTCAGCCCTTGATGAGCTAAAAATAAGTCAGAGAACATGAACATTGTGAACATGAGCAGCATGAAAACACGTTCGTGAGACTTGATTGCATTAACAGCTGTATTATGTGTTTTCACAACTGCTAAATACAGAATGAAGCGTGAGAGTGAAAATCCACCCTATAACCAAATTTAATATGATCTGAATTCGTTTCACTTTATTTTTGCTTTTATGTTGAAATTAATTCTGCTTATCGTAGTTCTATCAGGTATGAACCAGAAAATGTGTCTAAATCCTAACAAAATCACCCTGAGTACTCAATGCTGATTTCAATGTTGCATCTATGCACCGATCTATATCTATGTAGCTGTAATATAGCCCAGGATCTTTTTGGCTATGTATAGCCCAGTTTTACACCAAGCGGTAAATACATTATTACATATTTAAACAATGCATAAACATCTGTAAATATAAAAAATATGTACCAGAGTATTCCATTATGTACAAGATAATGCTTTATCTTTGTCACATAGAAGACAGTTTAATACATAGACGTCTACTAAACTTTCACTTTTAAACCATAATTTTAGCCTAGATGTCCAGACCATTTAGATGTCTTTTAAATGTAAAATTGTTGAATGGGAGCTGTGTCTACAAAATGGGTCTACCATTCACTGTCAGTGGAGCAGCTACACTACTGTACTTTGATGGCATTATCAGGAGAGCCTTGTTTCTCCTGTTTCTAGCTTTGATAGCTCTGCCGAATTTAAACAGATGCCTCTAAAATTCATGATGTTATTTTAAGAAGGACAACATGTTGGGAAATGTTTAGTTATACTATGGGTTATGACAAGCTGTTTTCAAATCCAGTACAGTATTCACATGGCTACATCCTGCCAATGGGGCGCTCACACACAGTAGTAGCACATCAGAATCTGACAGCATTAAATCTGACCTGACAAGCCTAGGGTGTGGATGGAGTTATGCACACATGAGTAATTTACAGTAACATCTGCCTCATATTCAAACGTTAACTCTTCTCCATGTCTTATTTGAAGTTCTCATCATCAAAGCAAGTTGGTCCTAGACAATGCCAAGTGGGCCTTTTGGAAGGGGGATTAGATTTGGATTAGCCATGTCAGCACATATACGTCAACCCAAAGTCTACCAACTCAGATTAATGCTTGCCCTTCCTATCGGATTAGGATTAGGCTTTGGACAATGCAGAATAAAAGATTAAGGGCCAGAGAGGAAGACAATGTCTTGCTAACCTCTGAAACAAGGTTTACCTAAGAGTGAGCATCTCTCTGTTCTTTTTTCATTTTTCGGCACATTGTAAATTTCAAGGATATTAGTTCTGCCTAGACCGGTCTTTGACAGTTGCTGAAAATGAATAATGTACCTCCAGTATTTAAAAGAAGCTCCAGCTGCATCTGAACTGTTCTTTTTGTGGACGATTCCACTGAATCAACAGCAATAGGGCAAATGCTGCTCTTAAGCCTCTTTTGCATCATTCGTCTTCATTCCTTTTTAAATTCCTGAAGAACAGGATTTGCTAATGGAAAATTATTTCCCCACAATTTTCAGAACTCACTCAGAAGTCAAAATGCTGGTCCACTTTGCTCCAGTGACCACAAACAATACAAATGTAGAAAAATAAATATATAATTAAACCACTGCTTCAAAATCCACTCAGCCTCATGTTTGGTTGTCAAATGCTGCCAGACCTCGTATCAAGAGCTCGCTCAGTTCATGTGAGAGTGAAAAGGTCTACAGAAGAGAAAGGGCAGGGACGCACAGCAGTATTGGAGAGATGCTGACTAGACTACAGCAGGTCCACAACAAGTTTATTAGGCCGACGTTTTGACAATGCAAGTCCAGAGTGAAAAGGTGTACAATAAATGAAGAAAAAACATAACAAACAGATAAAGGCACTTTGGATTTAAGCTTAACGTTATCAGAGTTGATCTGTGCATTAGGACGAGCTAGTCTCCATGTTAGTCTGCAACAAGCAGTGAGGCCTATTTGCAATTACTAATAGAAGGTATGTTAGAATTAAGCCCCTAGATCTCCATCTCATTTCCTGGTTTGGAGTGTTTACCTCCTCAGATTTTTTACCTGGATATTCTACCCATTCCTGCACAGTGTCCCACTACTGAACCAGTTTGTCTGCTTACTTTAGGTCCATAAGCTTTGCACCATTGTACTCATGGATTTTGCTAACGGAAGTGGTTTTGCAGGAAGCATCCAGGTGGCTCAGTTGACTAAGGTGCTTACAAAATGTCCAGGGTTCGAATCCAGTTTGTTGCATCGCATCCCCCCTGTCTCTCTCTCCCAATCTTTCTTTCTCTAATGTCAAATAAAGGCAGAAAAAACAAAAAGTGTCTTTGAAGAAACTGGCTAATCCCTAAGCCACTAACTAACAGGAGTGACAGATTTCAGTGACATAGAATGGCAGTGCACATTAAGTCAGACATGGAGCAACTTGCAATTGTTTTCTGGAGGCAGGGAGCAGCACAAACCCGTTTAGCTCAGTTCTTCTATGATTGACATCTTGGTAAAAATGGGCTTACAATGTAGAATATAGAGACAGTCGTGCATTCTTAATCAGGCTACAGTTTATCCTGCTGACTGCACCCAAACTCCAAATTCCCGTACATTTGTTCTCTAAACCAAACAATCTGCTGTTGTATGATGTTTTATTTTCTTTCACTTTTATTCAGCAGCTCTGATTCTATTCCCCGGAAGAAGCTGCCAAGTAGATGTGTGAAGTCGTTCAGTGCTCAGGGCTGCCAGGTGTCTATTCTCCATGTTTTCCCAACCTTCAAACAAAAGCAACCTGCCTTACAACAGCCTGGAGGGATGTGTGCTAACAACAATTCCCCAGTTGGGAGCCTGGCAATTACAGCACCCCTCCTCTATCCCTGTAATTGCAGAGGGAGCTGCTTCCTCAGTGATCAGACTGCTAGCCTGCCACCAGGGAGACTGGCTTTATCACCCTAGGCAGCCCAGGTAAATGAGGGTGTTTTGCTGGAGAGTTAAATAAAGGTTGTTCGTTAATAGAGTGGGGTGATTCATTTCTCACTTGAACCATAACCTTTGCTCCGGTGTTGGAGCAGCGCTGCATGATGGATGGGACAGGCTGTCAAGAGTCAAGTGCATTTTGAGTGTCGACAGGTTACGCTGCCTCCTTAAAATATGACGTTGTACTGTAAATATTCACTAAATTCTTATGGAATAAAACTAAATATCATGCACTACATAGGACTGCTCCTGGACAGCGGATCATTAGCAGCACTGAGCACCTGTTTGTGTGACAATCAGCTTCACAAAGAGAGCCTGACCTGTTGTGCTTCAGGTCGCGGATCAAACACACAAACAGGAAAAAAAATCTCCCATGTTTACATCCACATGAACACATCCAGTGGTAAACGCTGGCTGGAAACCCGACCTCACTTCACACGGCAGGGTGTGGAGTGTCAAGTGTCACCCAGGGGCTTAAAGGAATGCCAGTGTTGTTCATAATCTGTCACTTCTCCAGGGATGAGAAACCTGACACTGTTGTGTGTTTGCTGGGGTCATGGCAACAAAACCTTCCCATTGGTGGGAGCAGCAGCGTAAGACGTAAGACTGCTAACACAGTGAACAGCGCTGTGCTAATTAGCCCGTTAGCTCAATAATGTGCAAGATGGTGAATTAGACACAGCAGCAGACCGTGCCTACAGGGGTCCAGGAATCCATACAGGTAAGGTAGGAGGAGAAGGAGAAAAAAAGAAGAAGCACAATTAAAGCAGCAGAAAATATGATAGTGCGTCCAATTAAATCTAACGACGTCTGCACTGCAGCTCCAAATGCAGAGTATTTTATTATGGTAAACCACACGATGACAAAGACAGCATTTTACGATTTTGGTAAAACATATTTATTTCTTACTTCAAAGAAATAACATGACTGCTCCTTCTAATTGACTCCTCAGTCAAACCTGCTTCATTTCCAGCTTTGTAAAATAACACATACAGCAAAATAGTGCTTCTACATCAACAGGGTTACAATACATCATCGTGGAATGACTTCTGTAAAAATGTTGACAACTGTATGTTTCTAAAGGTTGAATAAAACTCAACCATACATGAATCTTAGATAGGGCATTTTGGCTCTAGGTAGGTAGACTTAAACTCCCTTTACCCACCACTGAAACTGGAATACAGAGATCTGGAGGAACGCTCTCTCGGTAGTTAGTTTCATTGGACTGTTACACTGATGTATTTATGGGGCAGTAAGGTCATCATTAACACAATGTCTAGTATCGCCTATGGTAAGAAACCTGTACAGGATGATCTATGAGAGATATTTCAATACAGATCAATGTATGTGATTGACTCATATGGATCATTTTCCATTTGGAAAGAGCTATGAATGAACAGTGATTAGGCGTTATGAAGCCTGTAGTAGCAGCTTTTTGGAAAATGGATTAAAAAAAAACACAAGTATCATGCCCAGGCCCTCTATTGGATTCTAATCAACTTTCCTTTACAAAGGAAAAACAATGAAAAATAGTGGTTAAGTAGAAACTTTTGTGGTGGAACTATTACCTTGAAGCTGGCACAAGGGTCAACCATAAACGTACTGCCATTAATTCCTTGATGGATCCGTGTTTTATTGCAGTGCTCTGGAGATCAAGGCAGTGCCATCACTCAGGTCTAATTGACATGATGAGGAGCTATTACTGTATTGATCCACCTGGCAAGTGGCACTGGATCAGCTGAGGCCTGTATCGACCTGACTAAGTGGGCCCATAGACCTCTGAGGGTCAGGCAAATGTTAAGGGGATATTACCAGTTCCCTGTAAAGTTGGATCACTTTCAGCTTAAGAAGCTGAAGCAAAACCGGCATTTGGATTGGGAAAAGAAAAGTGGTAATCCACATGAAGCCAAAAAATTGTTCTGGTAAAAAAAAAGGATACTGACCCTGCTTGTAATACCCGTAAAAGAACATTGTGCTTTAAGAAACATGTTTTGTATTCTATAATATGAATTCTAAAATAAGACGGTAATGTAAAATTAATACAAAATGTGCTTGAATGAGGATTAAAACTGAAACATAAAATGTGTGGTAGATCATGAAAGAACATGGGTAGGCAGCTTAGTGAGTTAATATCATAGAAATAAATTATCATAAAATAGACTTCTGTACTTTTTACACATACACCAAATACTGTACATACACTGTATAACAATATCTCCAAAATGTTAAAATTAGAAAAAAAAAAGACACAGACAAGGGACCAGCATGAGTCTGTGGTAGTGGTTTGTCTCTCAGTCCCAGCCGAAGTCATGACCAGTCATCTGGTAAAACTTACTGTTAAAGGGTTTATAAAAGTCCCTTAGCCTCTGCACCACCTCTGGGTCAATATTAGGATGGGTCCTCCCTTTGGTTTTGCCCAGGCAGTGGGGCTTGCTGTTCCCCTCAGGTCTCTTGAGACAGGGAAAGCCCTTAGCTGGGTTGAAGTGGAAATGCTTGTCAGTGACCACTCTCCTGAGTCCCAGAAAGTCCTGGACGCGTGCCATCTCCCCAGCAGGGTCGCTAATCAGACGCTCTCCGCTCACAAACAGCAGCTGCTCCATGGGGAAGTACTGCAGCCAGCGCTCAAGGTGCTTGGCGTACATGCCAATCTGAACGGCGCTCCATGTGGTGTCAATCAGACCCACCGTCGCGTTCTTAAAGGTCAGGCTCTCGAAAGAGGGGATGTCGGGCTTCTTGGAGCGGGTCTGGGTGTAGTCTGAGATGGCCCGTGTGACAGGATCCCGGACTACCACGATCAGCTTTGTGTCCTTGGACATGGTGTAGATTCGAGCCGGGACCTCCTTGGTTACATAGTAGCTGGGGGTCTTCTCCATGGTCATCTGGCCCTCCAACGTCTTGGGCATCAATTCCCTAAGGGGGGATACAAATACCGAGATTACAATTGCATAGCAGATACTGTGGGCCACACAAACAACAGCATGGTACGTTCATGCCATTGCACATTCCATTGTACCTTTTAATGCCATCAGAAGCTACCACACAGTAGGATGAGATTAACTTTGACACAGTTTCTCCATGGCAGATTTAAAAAGACTGACAGGCGGGACGACAATCGTAGGCAACAAGAGCTGCATTAACGCAGCCTGAGAGTGTACCTGAAGTGACAGGGCTTGGTGTGTAGAATAGGAATCCTGTCCATCATCTGTGATTGCGTGTGAACACAATACACAGTTCATGACATGTTCTAAATTCAGACCCGAAAGGAAGACATTCATCTCCCGCTGCTTCATTTAATCTTACTTTAAGACCTCAAACCCCACAATCCTCACACTGAAATATTCCACACCTTGATTGCATTATACAATGAAAGGGTTAACTATGAATAGGCAGTATTATGCTTCTTAATGTCATGCCAAGTCTGGTGACTATGGCTGTATTTCTCATCTCATATATGTCAATTATATTAGCATACGATGTTTTTGTGTAAAAATGCTTAGATTTGGAGAAGCCTTGCATTCCTAAGGAGAGGCTGCATAGCTAAGGATCTCTCTACTGCCATGACTGGATAGCGTCCTGACCCAGGATGGCTCTGGTTGATCATAATATAGCCTGTTAACTGCAGCCCTGACTGGATAATGGCTAAAGTGAGCCAAGGGGGATTAGGACTAAGCCAAACACACTGGAGCATTAGAGGATGGTTGACTGCCTTGTTGGCTGACTGGGTGGCTGAGAGAGAGAGAGAGAGAGAGAGAGAGAGAGAAAGGGAGGGAGAGAGAGACAGAGAGAGAGAGAGAGAGAGGGAGAGAGAGAGAAAGGGAGGGAGAGAGAGAGAGAGAGAGAGAGAGACGGGGAGAGAGAGAGGGAGAGAGAGAGACAGGGAGAGAGAGAGAGGGGAGAGAGAAAGAGAGAGAGAGAGAGGGAGAGAGGGAGAGAGGGAGGGAGAGAAGCCAGTGGTGAAGATGGCCATGATATGACTCATGTTGAGTGTCTAAGGAAAGTAGTTAATCCACATCAAGAGGAAGCACCAAAGAAAACCGCCGCCCTACATACATTTGGTTATATAAAACCCTACACTATATACTGTATGTATAGAAGACAGAATTAAATTTGAAAAGGGACCAAATGAAATCATAAACCCTTTACTGAACACTTCCTGAATATGGATATTATGTGTGGCTGGATAAAAAACACGCCGGGATGTTACGTAAAGACATACATCAGCCACTGACATACCAAAGTCCTCAGCCAGTCAGAATGTCTTCAGTTGTCATCGTATTTGTTAATTTTCTTTTCTTTTTTGATAGTGAGCAGTTAATCTAAATAGAACAACGTGAAGACAGAGCAGCCTTGTCATTAAAATGATTAACATAATTTCCAACCATCTGTTGGCACAAGCACACGGAGCTTCAGTTCAGTATCATTCTCCCATACAACCCGATAGCTTACAAATTTATGTAGTGGAAACAAGCAGAAAAAGGTCTGGGCAGGATTTTGCAGTGCAGAGCCTTGGGAGAAGCTCTAGTGGCTACAGGAAAATCCAGCATCACCTATACCTCATTAGTGCCATACAAACACACAAGGGCTTCTCTTTCTTAAGCAATTTCATCACCTCACTAATGTAACTTCCGCTTTCCTTCCGCGGAGGTCCCACACATTTATTCCACTCTCCTCTCCCTGAGAGCCTTAGCCACTGTTGTACGCGGTGGAAAAACCCCAAACCCAATCAAGGTAATAGGTATGAAAGACACAAACAACTATATCAGAATCCCCTGCAATTATCCGCTGCATCTCTTGGATACACACAAGTGGAGCGCTGTAGGCCTTCCTCAAGGGCCTCGGGGGACTCGAAAACTTACTACCAATCAAACTTTCCACTTAGTCCCCGAGCAAAACAATCTATGTGAGAAGTACATGCATTATTCATCCTAGCAGAGATGGAGCATGGGAGAACATCTCTGACTGAGGGAGGAGTGAGAGCGTTGCCTTAGGGGGGCAGATGTAGCTTTCACAATTTGTTCTGCTTAATAAACAATGTCGCCTGGAACCAAAAGGTTTCAGTGTATCTTCATCTATCAATCAGCCATGCAAAGGCATAGATCATTCCATTTCAGCAGAGTAAAAAACTGGACACATTCTTTAGGTCCAGTCCAGAATTGGACTAAAGCATGATGACTTTTGCCCCACTATGGATTTTGCATAATTTTCATTTCATTAAATCAAATACATTTTTTCATTCTGAAACTGATTGTGAGAATGGACTGACTGACTAGCACTTATGTGAACTGCAAATGCATTTACCTGTGAGTTTGCATTTTTAAGAGTTCTACCTGTAATTGGTATACAAAAAAAATGTTGATAATGATGCTTGAACATACAGTGGGAAACACATAAACATCCTCTGCCCTCTAACCCGTCCTTTAAAACACACCGGAGAACAGCAGGGCCAGGAAGATAACAGGGAGAGGCAGAGAGGGAGACGGTTAAGAGAATGAGATAAAGCAAGAGAGAGAGAGAAAGAGAGAGAGAGAGGCAGGAGTAGGAGGAGGAAAGAGGGGATTAGATGGAATCAGGAGGAGAGAGGTGTGCTGGTGGAGGACAGAGATTGCATAGGTTAAACCCCTGACCCTGAAGCCAATACTGACGACATCACTCTCTCCGCTACTTCGAAGTCACTGGCCACTTCAGATGCTGTGTCGGCATTTTCCTGCAGCAGAGGCACGAGATAAATAACCCCTACCGAAACCTAGAGACAGACATTAATCCAAGAGCGGCGTGTTGTGTAATTTCCCTGTGTTTTGTCTGCTGGGCAGTCAGGTGTGTCCATTAAAGGGGAGACAGCGTTTGAAAGCCTATGCGTTGTTTACATTTGCTGCTATCAGGAGGCAGGTTCAAAGGTAGGAATTTACAACACTGCTGCGTGTGGCTTGTGCTTTGCTGCTGAACGATGCACTCAGTGATGAATTAACCAAAGCAAGGAGCAAGCATGGTACAGAAAACTCGAACAAGGACTTTATATTTCTTGTATCCTGCAGTATTCTGCTCGACTGACTGCAATCAGCATCTATATTTCAGCTCATCAAACCCCCGTGACAACGGAGAGGGCTCCATCAAAAACCTCACCATCATCTAATGTCATGATCAGTTCTAATCTTCTACCGCAGCTCGGAGAGGGGGTGAGCTCAGTACGGGTGTGCTACTGTGGGAATCATTCCTTCTCAAAGACAAGATGAGAGGTGGTGGTATGCAGCCACTCAGAATAATCTGACCGACTTACTGTGAGACAAGTTCCAGACATAAATCAAAGGGGAAAGGATCTTTAGGGAGGGTGTTCTCTGGCTATTGCAAGCCATCTTATCACGCCTGTGAAAGTCGCCATCACGCTTTGCACTCCGGGCCTTCTTGTGGAGTTGAACGGCGTCCAAGAATCTCAGCAGCATTCCTGACGGCAATGATAGTGCGGAGAAAGCCTTTTTCCCATCCTCCATTATTACTGTCAGTATGCAGAACTCAAGGCCACCTGGCTGTCTGATGGAGACAGGCCCAGTTTGAGGAGAGGAGGAGGAGGCGGCATAGTGTGTGAGCCATTCTGGCTTCCCTCACACAACTGTCAGCCTTGCATTAACACATAACAATTCTGACTGTCAGTTGTTTATAGAACCGGCAAGCACTTTTTATCAGGGTGGTGGTGCTGGAAAAGAGCAAGCCAACCACACTAAACTAATCACACTCAACTATTTCTCACAGGGCACAATGTGAAAGTTATCAAATATCCATCAGAATGATTGCTACATGATCAAATAAATATCAGTGCATGGAGACATTTTAATGGGTGTAGAAATCCATTCTCTGTATCCATGCTATGTTTCCGACGTATAAAGTGGTTGGTGCAACCACATAGGTAATCTCCCCGCAGGGCTGTGCTGGTCTGAGAGGATCAGCAAAAGCAAACAAGACTTCAAAGAAACAAAACAGAGATGGCTGAGGCAGATTGGAGTATTTCAAAGTTCCTCTGACTGGCTGTCAAGGAGCCTCTGCAGTGGAGAGAATGAGAGAGACAGGAAACAACAGATTCTCTCTGAAGACGCTACAAAAGAGAGCGATGAGGAAGTCAGAAGCTCCGGGGGGATATAATGGAGTGAACAACAGAATGCCCTCTTTACGTTTTGGTGGTTTCCAAAGTGCCGTAATAAGTGCTGCGGTTTGACAAATTGCCTCAGGCAAAAGCCAACGGGGTTATTCCAGCAAATTAAATCTTCAATTTCCAGAATAGAGAGAAGTACACATTGCCAGTATTGACATTGTAGTGGACCTATTCTAGGAATGCCAGTATCACATCTGTCTAACAGAAGAAACAATCTGATAAATTATGACAGACTAGCAGGATTTGGTTTTTGCAGGTTGCCAAATTTTAAAGTGCAAGGTTGTACGGCCTCTGAAAGTATTTTAGGTATGTTTGCAACAACAGCTCCCATATGTGAATTGTTTCTATTCGTTATCAATGTGGTTTTCTCCTCTTTTCCCGTCGATGTGCTGACACATTAGTTTGAGCTGGGAAATACCTAAATTGAGAGCTCTCTTACTTACACCAATCCCCCTGTGTCCTGGCAAAGAGCTAAGAGTGTTGAGTAAGCAAAACACCACTGTTGGACTTACGTGAACCTACTCCTGGGAAATGCAACTTTCCACTCGGAGATGCCTCGGAGGAAAGTCAACTTTCGGGGTAAAAAGCTGAAGCTTTAGTGTTTGAGTCTTTTCTTGGGCGAGTTTCCAATGAATGCTCTTTCTGATGGACTCCTGCTGGGCTTCGTCAAAGGGCACTTTCACCCTTCTGAGCACATTTGCATACAAAGTGAAGGCAGAGAAAACATGTTTCACACTAATTGTCTGCTCTTTTATCATTAGGGTTAATGGAGACCTCAGGGGTTCTCCAGCATCCCCTTTCATTGAGCTCCATAATACTGCTGCACTTTCTAAAGACTCACTTTAAATTTACTGCCCTCTATCTGCCACTGGCCTGCAGTAAGCCTCCCTGGGGCTCTGTGGAGGATTAGGCCATCTTCTCTGACACCCTCAGTGAGTTATAGTAAGAGGACTGCTCATTGTTTTATATATGGAACCTCGAGAGAAAAACACAATTTCAGCAAATAAGTACCATCTATAGCACCCCGAAAGACCTTGATTTGAGGATTCAGTAGGCGAGCAGTAAAAATGTCAAAAAAGAAGACATAGGATAGGAAATGTTGGGATGATGAGACAGCTATTATTAAAGAAAGGAGGGGCCAAGGAGGAAACTGTTCCCACGGCTTTGGGAGTTGCCTTCTGTGCTGTGTGAGAGTAAGCGTGCACAATTGTCTGCCTGCTTCTCTTTTTCTGCCTGTGGGTGAAAGCGTGCTATATTGTGGTGGGTGTCCCTGCTGTGCTGGGCCTCTCCTCTATGCGGGGGCTCCAGCAGGACGGACACAGCAGACCTCCAGCAGGACGGACACACCAATCACAGCAGATAAATGGTGTGGGCACAACTCAATGCCACCGCAGGAGTTGATAAGCCCACCCAGCCGTCTGCCCCTCTCCTCAAGCTACAGTACCGCTCTCCATTAGTCTGGAGGCAGTGGAGTGAAACATATTGGCAATCAAGTCAACACACACCTCCTCCTGGCTTTATGCTCTTCTCTTATCTCCACTAAGAGGGACTTTTTTTTTTATCATAAGGGACTAGGGAATGTGTGATGAAAGATTTAATGGGCCTTATAAAGCAGTGTTAAACAGCTAGAACATCATAAAACATTGCTGAGTTCAGTTATGAAGTTGTATAATGTGGCGTAATGGTTGTTGTGCGAGAAAACCTATATGACCGACCAGAATCGGTGTGCTCGAACATAAAGACAAGCGGGGTTTTCCAAGCCCCACTAAATGATCATTAAGGGTTGACTCTGCTGTGTGGGGTCAATCAGAGGCGCTGCACTCTGACTGGGCCTACTCAAGCCGAGCTGTTTTAATTAGCCAGATCCCCACTCCAGGGAAACTAGCCTTCATTACACAAGTCTCCAGATAAAACATATTCCCGCATCCACTGGTGGCGTCATCGCAGGTAGCGCGCTCGCTAAATAGAGCACACTGTTTATTATGCAGATGCCGCTGTGAACAAGTAGCTGCCGTGTTTCAGTTCTATACATGTGTTCCTTCGACCTATTATTTACACATTTCATCGCCCTCTTTAAAAACAGCTTTTCACTCTCTTCTCAGACATAACTCACTGTTTAATATGCATCGGTTGCTCCTGTATCAATCATCAATGGATGATCAGTGGATTGTGATAACGGCCAGAAGAATTAGGGCAATAAGTGAAGAATTTTAACCCATAGGACGATTTCAATTTGTTCTCGTTCCTCAGTCAGTAGAGATGGACAATAGACCACTCTTCACAGACTGATCATCCACAAATGTCCTAAACCTGTCCGGAAATTCTTAAAGGAGCTTAAGCGAAAAGTCCTTTGAACAATGCTTCGCTTCCCCTATTGTATCTTTATGGAGCCAGCTTTGAAACAGTGTCTAGATCCTTTGACATTGCCTGCTAATCCCTCGACTCAGTCAAATGGACACTTGAAACACCAGTATCTCCTATTATCTCTTATTAACAACGTGGCTCCTCTGATGTAACGCATTCAGTCCCAAACATTTCCAGGAACATTTTGGGTACGCCAAAAATCAATAACTTCTAGGATTATGGTGTGTGTGTGTGTGTGTGTGTGTGTAACTTATTGCATCAGATTCCCGTAAAAGATACAAGTTGCATAATTGTGCACACATTGTCTGTTTGAGGCGTGCAGCTGAGTCAATAAACAGCTTGAATACTGGGATATAGGCGTTACGTGCATAACAGACATCATGATGGAGAATGCAACATTAAAAATTGCTGCGTTATGTAATGCGGAAGCTGTTAGCGGCCCCAGCTCCCTGATCTCCGTCTTTGACATTGAGGCCCGTTTGGAGTGAGGTTCTAAAACGAATTACTGCCGCAGATCAATACCATGGGATCTCATACACTTGAATCATGCTCCCGGCTGCTCGGGGATGACGGCATGATGTAACCTGCTGACTCCTAACTGTAAACCATATAGGCTGTTTTCTTTGACCTGCGTCAGAAACTCAGGTCATATCTAAATGGAAGCTCTCCGTTATCTTGCTCTACCTAGTAGCCCCCCTCCTGTTCAGAGAGCCACAGCAGGCGCAGATCCAAGGGCAGATGTATAAAAATTCCAGGAACTCTGAGCGAAGGTCAGGCAAACCAGCAGAAAATCGATAGTGCTTTGTAAATGAACCCGGCTGCGAGGTGAGTAGCCTAAAATACCGGTGCAAATGGAATGTTTTTGGCGTTTACAGAAATATGTGCAAGAGGTGTCCTGTGGCCCGGCTGGCCAGAACCTGGCACTGACACCTGTGGGGTTAGAGGTTTGAGTCCCAGACATATTAAAAATGTATGTTTTCACAGCACTGTGAGGTGTTTTGGATAAAACTACAAAAATGGCATATAATATAAATGAATATCAGAGTAGAAGTTAAAAGTATTCATCTTGCAATCCTACTTTTCACACTGGGCACAGCAAGTGACTCAACACAAAAACTAGGCTATCTAGAATATAACACTCTCGCCTGGGGTAATAAATACCTGAGGTCACACTTCTCAGCGGTGTTTGATTGCTTGGCTGGACCAATAGCTGAGTTTCATTTTCATTTCCATCAACATTAATAGGCGTACTGGATTGACTACTGTGAATTCTCTGTCTTTTTCAAAGGGAATATTCTATTCTACTTCACTTTTTTTTTTTTCATTTCTTGTAATGGCCTCAGGCCCAAGCCATAGATTTAACTGTCAAAATTATCATTGCATATATTCATCAAAATGTCTTACACATAACTGATTTCTGAATGGGCTAATTTAAGCACTCCCTCTAACTCTCTTCATTCTTTTATCCTCCTTTATCTTCATTCTTTCTCTCCAAAATAGGCAGTTTTTTTCTGATTGTGAATAAATAGATAGTTTTATCCACTTTTTTATTTGTGTAATAGAGTTTACCCTCCTTTTATAGGCTGACATAAGTTATATAGAACATATACTAAACTGCAAAAAATGTCTATCTTAACAAGTCATTTAATTGAGCCTTAAAATACAATGCTCCTCAAAAAAATGTGGGGAAAAAATCTGAGAAGATTTCACTTGTTTCGATGTAAATAAACTTTTATTGAATGACGTTACACAGTAATATTATGTTATTCTTATTATATTATGATCTTATCTTAGGCTACCACCTTATAAAGCAGGCCTATATCACTTGTTTCTGAGAAACAATTAAACCATTAAAACTGCATTATAAACATGTAAAATCAGGCTATCTCACTTTGGTGGCTGATTTTCTTTTTTTACTTCTTTTGCAGAAAACTAAATTTTACTGCTAGAATGAATATGAGACGACATGACGTATTAACATAATGCAATGCAATGTAATGTAATATAAGAAGTGTCAAACTGGTATAGGTTGTGTTAGGATCTTTTAAGAGGGGTGAAAGCATAAATTAATGCTTTTGAAAAACAAGAGTTTTGTTTATATTCGTTTATATTGTTTGCCTTATGATGATCGTAGTTTACCCACCTTTTTATTTAGCTATACCACTGTATCACTGCTAACGGATAATGTTAGGCCTATACATTTTGAATGGGATAAGATACTGAGAAAGAAAGAAAAAACACTTTAGACAAGGCCGAAGTTTGAAACAATCGATGTTTGTGTTTTATGATAAATAGCCTAATCATAGCCAATAGCCTAAGGGTCAATAAGCGAGCTTTTTGCTGTAAGGTTCCCCCCAATAATCACAATCGAGAAGCCCATGAGCAAGGCACTAAACCCCCAACTGTCCAATGCAGCTGCTTAGTGGACAACAGTTGAAGCCTGGTGGAAATGTGTGGTGCTGGAAAAGAGCGAGCATGCACAGTTGACTTTCCCTTAACAAATAAAAGGTTTAAAATACTAATCCAAAGTACCTGTACCACTCCAGTCCCTTGTCGTAGTTGCGGTCGAAGAAGTGCGGCTCGGCTCCCACCGCTCTGATGTCGGGATGCAGGCGGAGAAACTCCAGCAGCGCGCGGGTCCCTCCCTTCTTCACCCCGATGATGATCGCCTGGGGCAACTTTTTACTTTCCGACTCATTGAGGAAACCTGACATGGCATTATCATCCAACGCCCTCGCCTCGCCTCTAATTTCATCCCACTCTTCTCCTCTGCTGTCCAAATCGTTTTCATTATTCAGCAAGTCCCTGGACGCCCCGAGAGAAGACTCTTGATTGTCAACTTCAGCGTCGTTCTCGGCGTCGTGTTTGTTTACAGCGCTGATCGTCAGATTTGGCATGGTTGAGCAGTAGCCAACACAACAATATATCATGTACACCCAAAGTGACAGCATTATGCAGAATACAAAGAGTTTGTTTTTCACGTGGGATGATGGCACAACATGTAGGCTGTGTAAAATCGGACTATATTCCATAGGACCGCCGGACAAAAGTCATATTCCAGTTAATAGGCATTTTGGCAAAAAAAAAAGTTCCTCACTCCTCTTCCATGGCTCAAATCCTAGAGGATCGGACGGTGCGCAGTTTCCCAAGACACAAAACAGATAAACAGAAATTGATATAGGCTAGAACTGTGCAATACGCGCATTTACCTGCTGCTTTAACTGCTGTTTTGCATGGAGAGAAGGCTTGATGTTTTTATTCTTCAGAGAAAAAAAATTATCACAAAATCTATGACAGTCTCTCCAGGTGAGTCAGCCGTGCGTCAGGGACTGAGTTTGTCTCCCATCACTTGCTCACAGTGTGTGAGCGCACACAGCAGCGGCAAGTTAAGGCGCATAGACAACCGCGTTAAGTTAGAGAGAATATATAACACACAGTACTTCCGGTAGTACGTTTCAAAATAAAACTTATTGACGAACACGTTTTTTTGTGCAAGCCTAGGACAAAGTTTACCAAAGTGAAAATAAAGCATATATTTAAGATATAATCTGTGATTAAGGCACTTTTTAATCAGGAAATACATGCGCTGTAATAAAATCTAATCTTTTATAGTAGGGCCTACAGCTACAGTTTTCATTTTTAATATAATAATTCCACTGTATTTACAGCCTACATAGACTGTAGGAAATAAGGGTGTCATGACAGAAAAAATAACTTAGGCTATAATGTGATGGTAGTGCAGACATACATTTTTCAACAAGGTAAGGAAATGGGACTAAATTGAGCATGTAGGCTACCGTATTAACTTCTAATCTTGTTCAAGATTTGCACCAACCATACAAGTAATAAATGAATAAATGTGATGTTTTTACTGTGATTTCTGATGCGAAACAGTGATGCTGGTTTTCTCTGACGATTTTGGATAAACAGATGATTTTTGTTGTTCCTTACAACCCAACACTCAATTAGCCAATTTCAATTTTCACTTGACAGGTTTCACACTTTTATTTTGAAGGCAGAAGAGATATTCCGGTCTCTTTCTGTCTGACTTGACGCAGCTCTCGCGCCTCAGTATAGCAGGACTGGAGGGCGGATGACTGCCAGTGGATCTGACCAATCCCAGCAGCCTGAACAGATTACAGCCACATAGTGAAGCACTGTATGGCCTGATAAACTCACCGCTAATCAGAGTGTTAACTTGGTTCATTTTCATTTTCCTTTATAAAGGAATGAACCGTCGAATGGGAGCACAAATGAATAGATTAATTAATGAAAAGATTTATTCTTCAAAATATAGCATTTATTATCAAATAATCTGTTTTCTAAGCATCCAGTCTACTCTAGCTATTACAGATTTATTCCCATCTAATTTAAAATAGGTAGAGACATTTAGAATATGTTAGACTCTGAAGATAGGCTAAACTTGAACTTGAACTAATAAAATAGCCCAAAATCAGATAAGATCAACAGCCATCATGTAGAACTTGGTCCTCTAGTAAACAAACTATGATGACTTTACAGCCTAATTATCCTGTAAAACTTTAATATCGATACATAGATAATATGACAAGATAAGCACATTCGTTTACGTGACTCATTCTGCCAAGAGAAGCACTTCAGAATATCTGTTTTACAACAGAAACTATTGTTTTTTGGCCCCACGAGACCAGCTGACTAAAGGTTTACAAGATGTGTCACGGTTCAGCCGTCTGCTTAACAACTCTTCACTTTCCCTGGTATTGTGGCATGAATGGCATAGTGAGTCAGTGTTAATTGTCCTCATAATCCTTGTCAATTGTCCTTATAATCATTCCAACGAAGTTGACAATGCAATTCTGTATAAACAAATGTACTAATCAGTGTTTTGTAATGAGCCATAAAAGTTAATCATTTTGTTTTTAGGTGTGTGGTTCGCCCTTAGAATTCACAGTCACATGATGAAGATGTGTGAATGTGAATTTTAAGGTGGCACCAAAAGTTTGGTCTGTGTGTGTGTGTGTGTATGTGTGTGTGTATGTCTATTAGCACCCTCCTCGTGCAGGTCAAAGGCCTCTAGACCCACTGCTCCCCTGAGCTAGCACAGGATTAGCAAGATTACCCCAGAGCTGCCATGTCAGTCAGAGTTTCACCAGAGACCCCCCTCCCCTCCCCCTCTAAGCCCCTTATCTCATCTCTCACACACTGCTATATATGATATGCGTGTGTGTGGTATGTATGTGCGTGTGTATGTGTGTTCTCTACTCCTTTTAGTGGCGTTTCCACAGTGCATGAGCACAAGATCACCTGTTTGGAAGAATGCATGCTCCTTAAAGTGTTTGGTTTCGATCCACACATTCGTGGTTCATCCTTTCCAGTCTGCCTTCAGATCATGTTTATGTGTGTGATGTAGAGTAACTCTCTGATTCGGTGTGGAAAGGTTGAGTTTAGGTGTAGAAACAATAGGTCAGAACCAGAGGTGGAAAATAACAAAGTACATTTACTCAAGTACTGTACTTAGTACAATTTTGAGTTACTGGCACTTTATTTGAGTATTTCCATTTTGTGAGACTTTTACTCCACTACATTTCACAGGGAAATATTACCTACTTTTTACTCCAATACATCTATCTGATGGCTATTACTGGTTACTTTGCAGAATAAGGTTTTACATGCAAAACATACAATAAGATCATAAAATAGGACGGATAGTTAGAGTTTAAACTCCCCAACAGTAAATGGAGTAGTTAGACCTACAACATTAAGTAAAGGATTTGAGTACTTTTTCCACCACCGGACAGCCTGACTTTAGCCTTAAAGTTGCTGTTAAGTCCAATAGATTTTGCTCTGTGTCAGTACAGTAGCAGAAGAGATGAGATCCCTCTATTTGTAGCCATTTCATAAAAGTTACTGAAAGATTATCTTCCACATTTCTGTGTTGTTGCTTACATAGGACTTCAGTATGTTGAGATCAAACTATGAGGAAATCTAACTGTGAGGAAATCGTCGCACTCCTGTTTTCAGAGGATTAGAAGTGCTACAGGATATGTTTGTCTGACATGACCTTTTTTAAAACAAAGTATGAGTCACAACCAAAGTTTTTCGACCAATTCAACTGGTTCTGACCTTGTGTAAACACACTAGAAAGCTATTAGCCTCAACTTTTATGGAGCCTGTCAGACATAGGGAAATAGGGTAGTAATGGTCTGAAAAGTAACGTCTCTGTAATATGTCAAATAAAAATATGTCCGGCAATGTTACGATTGGCATGAGAACTTTGAATGGCAGTCTGAGTGAAATAAAAATATGTGTGAAAGGATCCAAGTTATTTCACATGGCTAGAACTTAAGATTTAAAACACTGCAGGCAAACACATTTAGGATTATTATTGCTCATGTATTACGTGTGTGTGCTTGTGTATGTACACATTCTGTACACACATACACACACACATAAATTCATACATACATACACACATGCAAAAATGTGTTCTGTGTTTTGTGTTTAGCTATA